>NC_061821.1:39215683-39223183 GCF_019202785.1 Penaeus chinensis | reverse complement strand
AGAATGAATATCTTCACAATACAAGACATGTATTTGACCGGTTTCGATTATATCTTCGTCCGAAATACATACATCGAGGGAGTACATATCAGACATGAGCTGATCTGACGACTGTGACCTTCCACTCGTTGTCCGTATAATTGCTGCCGCGACCTGGGATAGTTTGAATCTACCCGATGCTGCGTTGATGTTATTCTCCGTCGCGATGTAAGCAGCCTCCATAATTTTTCCTTTCTGCCTGTTCAGTCCTCCATGGACTATTTTCGCTTCCTTCTAATTGGGTAGATGTCCAGCTTCATCTATATGTACCACCATGACGTTGGAAGTCCTATGGTGACGGATGTCAGCTCGATGTTCGCTGATCCTGGCGCTGAAACCACGGCCTGTTTCACCAAAGTATGCTGTATCGCATCTGCTGCAGGGTATGCGATATACAGCACTGTTAGGGTTGCTTTCGGGCTGCTTCTTGTCTCGTATCATGTCATGTATCTTTTTCTCGGATGAGCTGGCGATTCTCGCTGTATTGCCGAAGAATCTGCTGATTGCCTGGGAAATGTTACTCGGCGGTAATATGAGAAAATCATTAGAAGGTGCAGGGTTTGATCTTGTGAGTATACTCTCCGCCTTCTTTCTGAGGTTTAGTAGGAAACCTCTAGGATATTTATGTTTCATGAAGTAATTGATTATGTAGGCAACCTCATCCTCAAGAAATTCGGGGCTGCAGATCCTCAGTGCTCTGAGGAAGAAGCCAGATTTTGTTTTGTTGCTGTGGGCGGAGTAGTAATGGATATAATCATCTTTATTTATAGGCTTCCTGTATACAGAGAAACGCAGGCCGCTGTCACCCCGATGGATCAGAGTGTCTAAGAAAGGTAATTTCTGATCCTCTTCCTCCTCCACGGTGAACTGGATTTTCTCGTGGATGAAGTTAAGTCGCGTCAGTGTGTGTTGTAAGCACGCCATTCTGGGAACAATGACGAGGACATCATCTACGTATCTAAGCCAAGTTGAATGCCTGCCGATTATATCCTTGTAATTATCCCTCTCCAGCGTCTCCATGAACAGGCAGGCCATGATTGCACTCAGGGGAGAGCCCATGGCAAGACCTGCTGGTATTCTTCCCCAGCAAATTCGAAGTAGCCGAAGTCCATGCATAACTTCACCAGGCGAACGAAGTGATGTCTCGGCAGCGGAAGTTCTGCATCTGTCATGGAGCTGGTGACCCTCTCAACTGCTCGGACTGCTCCGTCTGTGGGTACATTGGTGAAGAGGGATATTACATCAAAACTGGCAAGCTTTTTATTTTTACACCCGGAACTCTGAAGACGTCTGATGAGGTCCCCAGAGTTCTTCAGGTGGGAATCACTGATGACTCCCATAGCGCCGGAGAGGGGTTTAGCCAAATACTTAGCCAAACGATGGGGAGCGCTGCCAATACCAGAGGTGATCGGTCTCATCGGTACGCCTGCCTTGTGAGGGAGACCTCTCATGGACGGGTTGCGGGAAGCCTCCTCCAGCAAGTGAAGTAGACCTTTACCTTCAGCTGAACGCAGGAGTAAATCCCTCGACTTCTTGAATCGGGCAGCTTCCATCTCCCCCTCACCTTTCGTTACTTTCCTGTAAACAGATGCATCGGAAAGTAAATTGTTCATTTTAAGTATGTACTCACTTTTATCCATTACAACGATACCCCCACCTTTATCAGCCTGGGTGATAAGGTCATCGCGAAGGCCCTTCAGCGCGTTGATATATCTGCGTGGGATCGCCGGGGGGCGTGACGACGCATCAGCCATGCAGCAATCCCTTGGACGAACCCTTTGTCGACTTCATTATCGGCCTAGCGGTGGTTCGCGATGACGTAGTCAATTAGGTCCTTGCTTGCCTGCCCGGTGCTGAATTTCAGGCCAAGGGAGAGGGATATACATGTATATATATATTTATATATATATGCATATATATATATTTATATATATGCATATATATATATATATATATATATATATATATATATATATATATATATATATATATATATATGTACATACACACACACACACACAAACATACTCATCTACATCTATATCTATATATCTATCTATCTATATATGAATGACTATTTGATTGGTCTTTCTCTTCCGGCCAGTCGTCATTAAAACCTTTTTCTCTATATGTCAAAAGAATTTCTTAGGCGTTACTCCTAGCGCTTGAAACGCTTACAACGTTGGCCTTGTCATGGAAGTGTTCATGGACGCATAAATAAACACACATAGGCTTAGACACAAATGCAGACACACATGCTATTATGAAATGTTGTTAACGCAATGTCAACAACACAACTTATCAAGCTATCATTTTTTTCTGAATGTGATCTACCTTAATAATGATAAATAACATGATGATGATGTTTCTACATACATTTGTAAACTTATGTATAGAGGCAGACCGGATATTTGAGTCCATATAATAATGATGATGATGATGATGATGATGATGATGATGATGATGATGATGATGATGATGATGATGATGATGGTGATAACAACAGCAACAAAAACAACAGCAAAACAAAAAGCAAATAATATAATAATAATAATAATAATAAACAATAGCAATTACAATACTACTACTAATAATAATGGTAATGATGATATATATGATGATAATAATGATGATGATGGTGCTAAAGATGGTATGAAAGTAATGATAGCAGCAATAAAAAACATAACACTAATGATAGTAATAGTAATGATAATTACGTAAGCATTTTCTGTCCCACCGGGTCTGATTAAGATATAAATAAATGTATGTTCTTACACGTAAACATTCGTAATCCAGGTATACGAATGCTTTGCTGATATCCTGAATATTTAGACACTGTACATGTCAGCTAGGCACACACACAGATATAAAGTTACCATAATTTCTACATGCATTTAACTGTCAAGCATCCATATTATAAATTGCACTATACTGCGCATATATGTGCAATTAATGTACTTTATTTTTAGTAAGTGGGGATGATGAAGCATTATAATGAGATAGCTTCATTCTGAAATATATGAAACTGAGTAGAAAATAGAAATAACGAATAATTGAACTGGCCATTATTTATGAAACATGTATCATTTATCAATCTATAATCGAGTTCTGTTGTGAATTCCCCATTAAGCATGTACATACTGTAGACTATCCGTCCTTTCTCTCTTTTTTTTCGCTCTGTCTCATGATGTGTGTTTAGTAAGTGAGTATGTGTGTTAAAAAAGTTATGTAATATGATCAAAAATGATTTATTTAAATGTTCTATAATCTTACTTTCAGTGCTTAACAAGTTGATTTGATTATTTCGCTATCCTGTTTATTCGATTGAGACTACGAATTTCCAAAATAAACTATGGAATATAGTTTATATATTCCATAGTTTATGAAATTATAATGGATTCTCCTAAACTACAAATCTTTCGGTTATAAGATACCCGATATTTTTTTTTTTTGTGTGAAACTAAGGTGATATTGTAGATAATACCTATAAAATAAAATAAAGTGACAATGTATAATCGCCGACAGAACTGATGGACCTGTTGCCGAATGTATGAGAAGAAAAATAATCGACGAATCATAGTTTTTTTTTTTTTTTTTTTTTTTTTTTTTTTTTATAAAATAACTGCGTTCTAAGTATTTCATTACTGAATTCTAGAAATAAGGTAAGTATCTGATTGGTGATTGGTGTCAGCTGTAAGGCAAACACACACACACTCTCTCTCTCTCAAACACACACACACACACACACACACACACACACACACACACACACTCACACACACACACTCATTCTCACTCTCACACTCACACTCACACTCACACGCACACTCACACTCACACTCACACTCGCTTTTACTCTTACTCTCTTTCTCACTCTCATAATACGAATCTAGGAGAGGGGTAGGAGAGACTACCTCTTTATTTAATTTCTCTGTGTTAAGACTAGTACGATACAACGATCTTGCTCGACCATTTCGCTTTAAGGTGTATGTGGCGAAGTAGATTTGAAGAATAGGAGATAAATAACAACATAAGCATAAACTCTCTCTACAAAATAAAATAATTTCACCAAATAATATCTTAATAACGTGAGCATAACGTGAGTAGAATCACGTAAACATAAATAGATAGATGGAAAATATATTCACATATTAAAACAAATAATATATATATATATCATATACATATGCATACATATGAACACATAGCTATACAGTGTTTATGGGAGTGAATGAGTGATTGTGTGTGTGTGTGTGTGTGTGTGTGTGTGTGATTGTTTGTGTGACATATTTTAATATTTATGTTGGCAAGTATCATTTATATCAAAATGAAGCGACTTTACCTCCGCAGCCACACGTACTCATTTTACATAAAAAAAACGATTTCAGATCAGGTTTAACGTGTAGGAGTAACGATCGAACGAGCGAACGAAACACACAATTACTGTAGATTTTACTCTGTTGTATTGCATTACCTATTTTAATCTTGGATCTCTCTGCCGTGTAAGAATGAATGTTATTACCATATCCTTGTTATATTTAGCTCAGTAGCTCAGGAAAGACAATTCATTCTTTACGATATGCAGATTCATAGGCAACGCAAACACCTCACCATCTTCTCTCTCTCTTTCTCGTACGCAGTCTAATAAATAGCATGCTAAGGTTTCAGTGAATCGCTCACTTCTCATTATTTGGTAATATTTTATCCCTTACCATACCGGTTATCTTTCGTCGGATGTTCCTCGTTTCATTCATTTTATCTTAACGTTATGCGTTAACGCCAAGGTTTTCCACGGTTGGATTACCCGGTCAAGGAGGGGAAAGGAAGCTCGAATATAAGGGGCCTTTTGAATCTTCTCAAGGGTGATCTTGTAATGGCGATATTACTGTATAATTTTCCAAGTTAACAATATACATATGTTTATTGCTCATATACACCACAGATATCACATTGCTTACCCGTTTTATGGAAGGCGTGCAAATGTAGTAGACAGGCAACGGTTCCTTATAATTATTTCATATATTTACTGCTATTTCTTTTTATTAGTCATTTAAATCTTTTCTACCTTGGGCCTCTTGCCGGCTTAAACAACGCCATTTTAGTCAGCACGGCCATTTCACAGCGCTAACAGATTCATAAACTGACTGTACGCATATACAACTCGAGGTGGCTTCAGCGGTTCTCTCTCTCTCTCTCATTCTCTCTCTCTCTCTCTCTCTCTCTCTCTCTCTCTCTCTCTCTCTCTCTCTCTCCCTCTCCCTCTCTCTTATTATCTCTCTTCCGTGGTAGATATACAATATACAATGGATAAAGGATAGACAGGGAGACAAACGCATTGGTTAGTCTATATTCTCGATCGTACAAATTTATAAGATTATAACCTGTATAGAGTTTTATAAACCACAACCGACACGAAGCAAATACAATATTAAGCACCAAATACTATCATAAACCGCAGACCCAAACAATGTTTAATCACTGTATCTATCGCATCACAAATTCACACACACACGCGCGCACATTCCTTTCTTGCAGTGTCATATTCAATCGCATATGACCATGCACTTGATGGCGCCGTCGATCCCGTTGCGGAAGAACTCAAAGGCTTTATTGAATTCTTCGAACTTGAAGCGGTGTGTGATGAGGGGCTTCACGTCCACCACGCCCCTGGCGACCAGGTCGATGGCGATTGGGAAACTGTGGGGGGGAAGCAATATCTTTATCTATGTTATGATTTTTCTCCTTCTCTCCTCGATATTCCTTGTTCACTTGTGCAATGAACACAGCGGCTTTGGTGATCTCGTGAAGGTACAAGGTCATACTCTAGGCAACCGTTGTGCATGGCACGTCATGAAAAAGGACTAGTCATGATGAGAACCACCATGAGCGCTCGAGTGTACCAAGGGATGGCAGCAAACACCTTTCCTTAGGGACTCCCCGGCGCCGGGCTGATGACAAAGCTGTTATTGCTACAGTTCCTGGAGGCTGAATTGCCTAGCAGCAAATCAGCGTTCAAGAATTCTCAAATGAATCAGCTTAAATGATTAAAGAAATTGGACTATGGCTGAGGCCTGGGAGAAAGGTGCTTTCGCAAATCACGCTAAGAAATACTGAGTGAGCAGTTTGCTAAGCTATTGCTTGTATAGAGCACGGGCAGAAAGAAATGCGTCTGGCACATATGTAGTGTTTAAGAGTCTAATTCACCATGATCCTTCAAAAAAGAAAATGTTACAACGAGTCATGCTAATTATATATCGTTCTACAGAAATTCCATTACGTGCTATCCTTTAAAACATTAAGGGCAACGTACCAATTAAGGAACCTGAAGACTCCTATGATGTCGACCTCCCTGATGCCTGCATTGACGAGGGGCAGCTTGAGGTCAGCGGCGGGCAGCCCGACCATCACCACCACGCCGCACGCCCTGGTCGCCTGGACAAGCAAACGTTCAGCTCAAGAAGGCGGACCGTCACGAGGAATTTATTTGAATATACATATATACACACACACACATATATATATATATATATATATATATGTGTGTGTGTGTGTGTGTGTGTGTGTGTATGTGTGTGTGTGTGTGTGTATGTGCGTGTGTGTGTGTGTGTGTGTGTGTGTGTGTACACACACACACACACACACACACATACATACATACACATACACACACACACACACACACACACACACACACACACACACACACACATACACACACATATATAAAGTAAATACCCCCCCCCCCCACGCACACATATATATTCCTCTAGAAGAGTGAGTTTGACGATACCTAACATGATACTGTCATGCATAGGTCTAGAACCTATCATAAGGAATGATGGAAAGCGACAGAACTAGTCCTCACATAAATGGCCGTCTGGAAGGCGATCTCGACGCCGGTGCACTCGAGCGTGACCTCCGGCATGCAGCCCATCAGCTCCTCGATCCTCTTCGCCTCCTTCTGGGGGTCTGCGCCCCCCGCCAGCATGGTGTAGTTGGCGCCCATCTTGCGCGCGGTTTCCAGGCGCTCCGGTCGCACGTCTGTTGGGCAAACATATATTAATCTTCAGAAATTCTGGCGGCTGCAGTCCGTTAAACATGTTAGCTGAAGGAATAGAAACTTCGGAGACATTTTTATATGGGAGACGCAATTACATATTACGACATAATTTACTTTCATATTAAAAACGATGACGCTTTGTTCGTCTGTACCGAGTAATCCCCACCACAAACTCGACCTTTCAAAGCACGGCAGATCAGAACTCACCTGTAACCAAAATGGACTTGGCCCCCATGGCTCGGGCGGCCAAGAGGGACAACAGCCCTAAGGGACCTGCACCACACACCAGCACAGTTGTCCCTGCCGTCACTTTTGAACGTCTACATGCGTGGATTGCCACAGAAAACGGCTCCATGAGTGCACCCTCCTCCTGAGACACGGTATCCGGTAACCTGTGGAGA
>NC_061821.1:39188183-39198183 GCF_019202785.1 Penaeus chinensis | reverse complement strand
CTCTTTCTTTCTCCCTCTCTCTCTCACTCTCTCTCCCCCCCTCTCTCTCTCTCTCTATCTCTCTCTCTCTCTCTCTCTCTCTCTCTCTCTCACTTTCTCTCTCTCTCTCTCTTTCTTTATGTCTCTCTCTCTCTCTTTCTCTCTCTCTCTCTCTCTCCCTATCTGTCTCTCTCTCTCTCTCTCTCTCTCTCTCTCCTCTCTCTCTCTCTCTCTCTCTCTCTCTCTCTCTCTCTCTCCTCTCTCTCTTTCTCCCCCCCCCTCTCTATCTCTCTCTCTCTCTTAATCTCTCTCTCTCTCTCTCTATCTCTCTCTTAATCTCTCTCTCTCTCACTTTCACTCTCTCTCTCTCTCTCTTTCTCTCTCCTCTACCCCCCCCCCTCTCTCTCTCTCCTCTCTATCTCTCTCTCTCTCCCTCTCTCTGTTCTCTCTCCTCTCTCTCTCTCTCTCTCTCTCTGCTCTTACTCTCTCTCTCTCTCTCACTCTCTCACTCTCTCTCTCTGCCTCTCTTTTTTTATTTCCTTATTTTTGTTTATAAACCCATTATTGATAATCATACATATACAGATATAGGTTGAAACCAGTTTATTTAAAAGAAAAACATTAAAGTTTCTTTTTGCGGATTAAAAGTTACTTTTCTAAAGGAACTTATTAAAAAACCCAACCTATTTTTATTTTATAAACAATACACGTTAACTTATTAAGCTAACACAGATTTTAAAACAAATATTAATCCATAATAAGGTTATATACAATGTTTTCTTATGTGTCGTCATCAGTGTGTAGGAGGTTTAGAGGTGATGGCTTGTTCGACCGCCATCGGTGAGCCGCTGTCTTCACTTGTTGCGTGGTCATTTCGGCGACATCGATGGTGGATGGGAATGCATTCCACAGACGTGCTGCTCTGACAGAGAAGGTGCACTGATGCTGGCTAGACCGCGGTCTCGGAACTTCAACCAGGAGCCGATTAGAGTGTACCGTCCTCGTACTTTTCTCTCGGCCGTGGGGTGGGAGACGCAGGCTGGTTAGATGAGGCACCTGCTGCACCTGAGCCTTGTGGAGCACCGTTAGAGCCCCGACGTCGCGACGATGTTCCAGCGCGTCAATGTGGCGAAGATTGGAGGCTTCCTTGATAAGCCCGAGAGCCCGTTTTTCTATTCTATCCAGCCTGTTGGTGGGCGCAGTAGACGACCAGCCAACGAAGTATATTCTAGGTGTGGTCTGATCTGGGACTTGTATAGCGTGAGAATTCCCTGAGGATTCAGGAGGTGAGATATGCGTCGAAGGGCTGACGCCTTCAAAGAAGCTGTTTTGCAGATCCTGCTGCCGTGTCTGTTAAATCTTAGACCACTTTCTATGTCTACACCGAGGACTGAGATCATATCCTCGAGTGAAAGGGCCGTGTTGTTCATTAAGATTTTGTCTTTCATGACGCCTGACGCAGCTGGAGAGCGGGATATAACCATTACCTGGGTCTTGTTGGAGGCAAATCTTACTTGCCATTTTGATCCCCATTCGTAGATTGCTTGCAGCTTTGAATTCATATTCGTTGCTACAGCGTCATGATCCTCACGTTAGTATGAAACAGAAAGTGTTCAGTCATCGGTATATGCGTTGATTTCAGGATGTTTCCTCGGTATATCATCAATATAAATATTCCAGAGGATTTGGCCAAGTAAAGATCCTTGTGGTACCGAAGCCTATACCGGATACTAATGGGATGACTGGCCACTGATGACCACTTTAAGTGTTCTTCCAATGAGATAATTATCGAAGAGCCGCAAGAGGTTACTGCTTATGCCTCTTGCTTGTAGTTTAGCAAGGAGTCCTCTGTACCACATTCGGTCGAAGGCGCCGGCGATGTCGAGGGCGATCATCAGAGTATCTTGACCGGCATCAAGAGCATCCTGCCAGTTTTTACTCAGCAGTAGAAGGTCAGCAGTCGATCTGGAGGATTGAAAGCCAAACTGTCTGATGGAAATAAGATTGTGGTTTCAAGGTGTTTCATGAGCTGTTCAGCAATAATTTTTTTTTTCAAATACCTTGCTGATGCATGGCAGAAGGGCCTGTAGCTCTCTGGATTTGTTTTTGACGTTTTTTTATGAACAGGAATCACTCTTGCTTCCTTCCAGATAGTGGGCCAGCAGCTTTATTCAATGCACAACTGGAAGATAGATGATAGAGGCTGGGATAACTCAGCTGCACACCTACGGAGAATTGGTGGGCTAATATCATCTGAACCTGGTGCTTTCTTTGTGTTTAGGTTCTGAAGGATCTCTTTTGCTCTGGTGCAACATATTTGAAGACCAGGGAGTTGTTCATGGCACATTGAGGGTATCTCTGGTGGTGTCCTGTTAGCATCTGGCACTGTCATTTTATGGCTGAACATGCTTCCCAGAAGGTTAGCTTTTTCCCGATTGCTCGAGACAGTTGTTCCATCGGGCTTGATTAGTGGAGGTATTGTGGATTCCCGGGTTCCCCCTTGGTGCTCCTTGATGAGTGACCACCACTCCTTGCTGCCTGCTCCTAAAGTTGAAAGTTTGCACTTCGTGTCCTCTTGCCATCTGTTGCGGGCCCATTTGCACGTGGCTGTCATTTCTTTGCAAGCCCGGTTTTGTGATGTATGTCCGTGAAGGGACGTATTTCTCCTGCATTACAGCGAGGAGGCTGGTGATGGAGGATGCTTTGTCGTTTCCATTCCCCACCAGGAGAACATCCCAGTCTTGTGACTGAAGTTCTGCTTTCATACCTTGCCAGTTTGCACGGTTCCAAAGCCATATTTTTCTTTGTCTCCTTTCGTCAGCTGCGGGGGCGAAGCAAGGATGTGATAAAACTGCCAGGTGATCTGATGTTCCTATTTTGCCGAGCGATGAGCAAGAGATAAAGTCCTCAGTTAGATCCGATATAACAGGGTCGAGAGATCTACCGAGGGTGTGCGTCGGGAAATCGACGTAATCTGTCAGCCCATGAACTGCAAGAAGGTCCTCATATGCTGACTGACTGAGATGGTGATTAAAATCCTCAACTATTAGGAGATGCTGACAGTTGTTGCGAGCCTGAATGACGTCTTAATTTACCATTAGGAAGTCCATCGGTGCCCTGCCTTGCTACTGCGGCCTATTGTGAATGCAAAGTAGTAGGGACTCATTTGACTTCAGCATGACCTTCATAAAGATGGCTTCCAGCCAGTCTGGTAAGTCAACTGTTAGCAGCTGAATTTGCAGATTCTCTTTATAGCACACAGCTACGCCTCCGAAGTTATTTCCTGTTCTTTCTCTTTGCCACTGTGAGTAGCCTTGTATCTTACCAAAAGCAGGTTCTACCTCTGCATTAGGGAAAGTTTCAGTAGCCACTATTATATCGGCACTGATGTTGAGGGCCATGTGAGT
This sequence comes from Penaeus chinensis, assembly GCF_019202785.1. Lineage (NCBI taxonomy): Eukaryota > Metazoa > Arthropoda > Malacostraca > Decapoda > Penaeidae > Penaeus > Penaeus chinensis. Next base: position 39,194,797 of record NC_061821.1, on the reverse strand, counting down.
CCGGAGGCCTCTGAGAGAGAGGAGAGCAGACAGAACTGAGAGGTATCTCTGCTTATTTTGGGGGGTTGTAATCAGTGACGCCATTTAGTATACTGTCCCTTGGTGGTTATTGAAGTTGGGATGCGACCAAGAAGGAACAGCAAGTTGATGAGCGGTCCAGTGTGGGGGTGGAAAGAAGTAGCGCTGCTGGAGGGGCGGAGATGGAAGTAGAGGTTGAGCTGCTGTTTTCTGTGTTTGACAGCTTCGATATTTTAACATGAAGTTTTTCAGCTCTCTTTCGAGCAGGAAGCGGGAAGATCAGCCATAGAGAGGCTGCCGTCCACGAATACCAAGAGCTGCTTGACTAACTTTGATATAGCCTGCTGTGTCTGGATTATCGTCATATAATCCTCTTGTTTAGATAATTCGTTTTCAGGAGAGAGAGAGGCTTGATCTGTGTGAACGTCCTCCTCTTCGATGACTGTCACACTCTGAGTGATCCCTTGCAACTTGGGTGGCATGCTCAGGAGGCCCTGACGGTGTCCCTGCGGATTCCCCGAGAGCTGTATGACACACCAATTAGAGAGGGGGTAGTGGAGAAAAGATTGAGAAAAAGAAGATTCGAAAAGAAAACAGAGGGGAGACAGTATTGCCGACGATGCCTGATCCTCTCATGCTTGGCTTCGCGAGGATCGAACTCACGGCCGTCGGCCTTCAAGTCAGGGACGGTACCTCTAAGCTACGGAGCCTTTCATTTGAAATACAGAAAAAAAAATATTTGAATGGTTAAATGTCTCACTCTTTCTGTGCAAAGCACTGCGCGAAGTATTTCTTATTTAGATAGGCTCATAATGATTGGATTATTATATCATTACCATTGGGAAATCCGGAAAACCTACAAATAATTAAACATTATAAACATTGTTACCAGAGTTACCAAATATTCAAATTAGTTTTATGAAAAAATGATATGGACTATAGGACTATAGGTTTACTCAACGTATTACGAAATAACATTACTGTACCTTCAGCGACAAAGGTCTTATGTATTTATAGATCTTGCAGTAATTCAGCTTCTTATCCTCCTCATGTAAGCCGTTATAGTAGATGGGTATGTTGCATCTACTATCTTAGTCTGGTGTCTTATCTCTTTGGGGAGTGACTGTGTGGGTGTGAATGCCCACAGGTATGGCTGGGTGTTGGAGGCTGAAGTTGGAGATCTATGGGGGAGACGGGAGGCTCCCCAGTCGGCTAAGGACTGGGAAGTCTTCTTCTTTATGATTTGCGAAGTTCTAGCTTCGCCCTTGTCTTCTAAATATGGCTCATTTAGTTGTCTGACCCTCGGTGCTTACCGTGGCGGCGGGATTGCCAGCAGGCGCTCCTGCCGCCATGGTGTAAGCATATCGCACAACCTCTTTACCAGCACGGCGGCTGTTGTAGGCGGTCCCTGTCTCAGGAATTGTGTATGCTCACAATTCTCTAAGTAGTGAACTAGTGTGGCGTTCGGCTCGCCGCAGTGCATGCAGCACCTCTCTTTGCGTTCAATTATTGTGATAATATGCCATGCACAGCGGTAACCTAGGCGCATTCTGTGAAGAATGACTTTGGTACCTCTGTTGATTACTTCAGAGAGTGCCAGTGGTTCATAGCCTGTGGCGTCTGAGTACCAGCTGGCAGAGGGGGAGGTTCTCGTTTCCTCTCTGTGGAGCTGCCGTAGGAAGGTACGATCGACCAAGGCACTCTTCTCCTTAAGTAATTTTCAACTGTCAATGGCTGCCCTGGAGTCTGTGTGTATGACCACATGTCCTTCCCTTAGGGATGCGTGGGCTTGGGCTCCCATGATTGCAACTACCTCTGCCTGTAGCGAGGAGGCTTTGTCTGTTACCCTCATGGATTCCATGGCGTCCCTTGCTGCAAAGCCGGCGCCTGCAGTGTGGCTCAAGGGATCGACCGATCTATCCGTGTAGTATGTTCTGCCTTTAGGCTAGGTGTGGGGTATAGGCTCTTTATCATTGACAGGCTCATTATGTTGAATTCTATCAAGCTCTGTACCCACGGCGGGGCTTCGGCAAAGTCGGGGTGGGGGGAGTCCATGCCCTTGGCAAGAAGTTGTTCTTTGAGCTGATGGTGTATCAACACCCTGGCAGTGTGAGACAGCCAGGAGTTGTTTGCAAAGAGCTCGTTGTCTTGTTCGAGGCGTCTGACTAATTTGTCTTAGGCTTGTGTTCCTGGGAGCCTGGATGACCTTTGTCCTGGGGGAGAAGGTTTAACTCCATTAGGAGGTTGAGGACCTTTGTCCACCTCGGGGCACCCAGAATGATCCTGGCGGCTTCATTTTGGACTGTCTCTAATTTGTCTGTGTACTTTTTCTTGGCGGCAATTAGAGCGACTGAGGCATAGTCCACAACGGGCCAGACAGCATATACATAGAATGATCTTAGTACTTTATGTCTGGCCCCTATGAGTCTCCCAGTCATTACTCTCATGACAGACAGTCTTGCTTTGGTTCGGTCAACCAGGTACTGGACCTCCTTCTGGAAAGAGAGGGACCGGTCTATCCTTACCCCAAGGTATAGGAAGTCCTGGACCCATTCCAATTCCACTCCCTGGATTTTCAGTCTTGTGCCTCGAGCTCTCTGTCTCAGAGCCATGGCTTTGGATTTGGCAGCAGAGATCTTTAGTCCTGTCCTACAACACACCTCGGACACGAGGTCCAGACAATGCTGGGCTTTATTCTGGCTGCGTGGTCCAGTGGAGGTGATAGCGAGATCGTCTGCATACGAGATGATCTTGCACCCCACTGGGAGGTTTATGTTGAGGATGCAGGACATTAAAGTGTTAAATAGGGCTGGACTGAGAACCCCACCCTATGGCATTCCATTTTCGAGCGGCATGTGCTGTGAGAGGTGACCCTGGAATTTGACATTGGTAGTCTTGTTCCTGAGGTAGTCACCTATCCAAGCAAGAGCTTGATTCCCTTCTGGATCAGGCTTTCCTGAATGGCAAGCGGACTTGCCAGTTCAAAAGGTTTCTCCAGGTCAAGGAATACCACCACAGCTGGTCCCTTGCTGATTGTGCTTAAGAGCCTGGCTATGCTGTGTGCTGTGCCCATGCCCCTTGTGAACCCATGGAGGTGTTCGTTTGGGGGACCCATTTTCCATTGGAGCCGGTTTAGTACCATCCTCTCGGCTGTCTTGGCCTGGCAGCTGAGGAGAGAGCTCCTTTGGTTTTGGGACGGGAACTATGGTAGCCCCCTTCCAACTCTGGGATAGAGCAGAAGTTTCCCAGGATTTGTTGATGAGTTGCAAGAGTGCACACTCACCTGCTAGTCCTAGGTGGAAGATAATGCGGTATGAGATCCTATCAGAGCCCAGGGCTGTGTTGGAACTGGATTCATAGGCTTTCCTTAGTTCCCTCAGAAAAAAGATAATGTCTGAGTTATCGGGTTTGGCTGCCCTTTCTCTGATCTGAGCATTTCTGTCTGGCTGTAGATGCTCTTGTCTTGCCCGCAGCTCGGCTGGCAGGCTGTTGCTGACTCTGTTGGCAGTTTCTTTTGTATCCATGACAGCCTCCCTTAGGAGGGATAGGTCGTCAGGGGTTCTTTGCCTTCGGAACAGTTTTCGGCACATGTTCACCCTGTGGTTGACCTCCCTGATCTCGTCGTTGAAGTAACAGGCGTCTTTGTGACTTCTGGACCCAGGCCAAGTTTTGGGTATGGTCAGTGAGGCTGCTTCATTAATAGTGTTTAGCAGGCTTGCTTCGAGCACTTCCACATTTTCGCTTTGTGGGGGATCATTGCATCTCAGACAGAGGGCCAAGGCATTTTGAAACACCTGCCAGTTGACCTTGTCTGTTTTCCATATTGGATTCGGTCTTAGGATTTCGGCTGGGCCAGCATCCATGAAGGTAGTTACAGTGTCGTAATGGTCACTTGTGACAGTCTCATCGACACACCAGCTAATCCTCCCCACCAGAGTTGCAGTGGCCAGGGTGAGGTCTAGGACCCATCCTCTGACATGCATTGGCTCTTGGGTGTTGAGGAGAGCGATCTCAGGGAATGTCTCTAGCACGTCGGCTATGTGATAGCTGGCCGCATCCAGTGCCCGGCAGGGAGCCAGGATGTGGTGGTGTGCATTGAAGTCTCCCCCTATGATCACTCGGTCGTGTGCTTGATCTTTGCAGCAGAAGCACAGATCTGGCTGATGTCTAAGCTTCTACAGCATGGCCGGCTGTACACGTACAGTTTGGGGGTGAATCTCGACGGCAGGGATTCAACATCGTCTCCACAGTGCAATGCATTGGCTATTGCAGAGCAGGGGATTGTTGCTCTCACAGGGGTGACCAAGCTTCTCTTGCCAGATGTTCGTGGCAGTGTGAAGACATGATACCCTGAGAAGCGAACAGTGTCCACTGTTAATGTCTCCTGGAGCATGACAATGTCAATTTCCCTTGATCGCACTAAAAAGTTTAGTTTTGATTCCATTTATTACAATGGATATTCTTGGTGTAACATACTGTCTGTTTCATTTTGCTTCTGAACTATCCCGTGTGCAAGGAATGGCCGGGGTTACCATCCACTGGCGGCGAGGGATTTGAACGCAGGTCAGCAAGATTGCTAGACGAGATCGCTACCGCTGTACCACACAGTACTACTGCTTGGAGAAAGGCGTTCTTTGTGGAGAAGCCATTGATGTTCCACTGTAGGATGCTTAGGTGGTGTGTCATGATGTTACTCAGTGATAGTTACATCACAGACATCGTCGGAGTCTGACAACTCCATTGCGAGGTCCTCGCTGGTTGAGGGCTCCTCGTCTGTTGTCAGGCTATCCTTGGGTCCACTGGAGGGTGGAGAGCCTTTGGTAGCTCTGACTTTAATTGTTTTGCCTTTTCTCTCAGGCTTTTTCTGTGTCTTTTTCTTGGCTGGTCTTGCCTGGGCAAGGTCAACGTGCTCTGGCTCTGGGTGCACAGTTTCAGCCTGTTTTGGCTCTGCCTGTGAAGGCATGGCCTGGTTTGGAGTGGGGAGGGGAGTCTCGTCCAGCTTTCTTCCCTTCAGGGCTGCGACAGTCTGGGTCATTGCCGTGATGGCGACCGAGACTGCCTTCTCAGCCTACTCACTCGACCTCCCCAGGGGTGTTGCTACTGCTGAGACAACAGCAGTCAATAGGAGAGTCATATCGTCTGATGGTCATCTGTTGGGGAGGTTTTTGTGGTGCTCTTAGAACCTTTTTCTTTAGGTTCTTTTTCTGCACCTTTGCCATGGCATTGTCGGAAACTCCTTTTTGTTGGAGACATTCGGTGTCGGCTGGGGGGCGGCTTCCTTCCTCTTAGGAGGTCAGGAGGCCTTTTCGCTTTTGTTCCTTCCCAAGACATGGGTGCTTAGGGGATCAACCTCTTGTCGCCTGAGGGCCACCTCTTTCTTGACAGAGCAAGTCAGGCTCCAGGCGTGATGCTTCTTGGCACAGTTGGGACATTTGGCTGTTGTGTCCCTCTTTTCTTCTTTGTATGCCTTAAGGCATACCTCTGTGTTGTGTGCCTTGCTACAGACACCACATTTAGGCTTGGTTGTACAATTAGCCTGGTGGTGACCGTATTTCTGGCACTTGAAACACTGGAGTGGTTCAGGCACATACGTTCGAAGGTTGTAGGTGCCTCAGTTACCCAGATCAGGGGTTGTGGTTGGGGCACCTTTCATGGTCACCAGGTCTTGGTTGGAGTCTTCCCCTTCGACATTCGGGAAGCCTGCACGACCTGTGGGTGTGAAGCGATCAGCTCCACATCGTACGAGACTGAGAAGCCAAGTAGCACCATCTTGGTTCTTTTCCTCGGGATTTAGTGGGAAAAGACTCACTTCCCTCCCATCTGCTAGCTCCTTCGTTTCCTGGAGGAAATTCAGGGTAGCTTGATCTTTGGGCATTATGATCATGCCCTGATCTCGGGCGACCCGGATCGACAGCCGGATTTTCCGTTGCAGCTCCAATGCCCTGAACAATTGGTAGGCATTGTCGAAGCCTTCGGGTTTAGCTGGCACTTTGAACTGGGCGAAGCGTTTAGGGGGTTCCGACTCTTCATCAGAGTCGGTCTCCGGCCTCGGACGCTTCGGCCCGCCCTTTCGGCTTTCGGGCTTGTTTGTGGGGGCAGCAGCTGATACTGCTGAGAACTCAGGGGCCTCCCTGGCTTAGCTGTTGACCTAAAGGGGCCAGCTCGAGAAGCAATCTATTTGACGATTCGGTGGACAGACCCATTGGCTTCGGTCTTGTCCACCTTAGCAGCAGGTGTGACAGTATCATCCTGTGCATGGGGTTTTCTTTTGCCACCAGAAGGCCCATATGGCTTCATGATGACTGCCGTGGTCTGGGCCTTGCACGGTTCGTCAACTTTTTGTTCAGTCTGTGGGGGGTGTTTGTTTGAATTTTCCATGTAATGGTAAGTGCTTCATCCTCTCACGCCCCCACCCACCACGGAGTCCAACAAGGGGATGCCGAGTGTCAAAAACAGTGTCTAACAGCAACAGGAGTGATGAGAGGATATACGCAGCCAATAGCCATTGTGACGGCGCTCACGGACCATTGTGAGTGCCAATGGCGGCATGACTGCTTGACCCTAGCCTCCCGAGGGAGACCAGCCGATTGACCGTG
>NC_061821.1:39170683-39183183 GCF_019202785.1 Penaeus chinensis | reverse complement strand
TTCATTTATTTTTTTCTGTTCATCTACCTGTTTATCTATTTCTCTGTCTATTAATTCATGTATTTTTCTGTTCATTTATGTATTTATCTATCTATCTCTCCCTATATTTATCCATTTATTTTTCTGTTAATTGATCTATTTATCTATCTGTCTGCCTATTTATTCATTTACTTTTCTGCTCATTTATCTATATATCTCTTTATTTGTTTATTAATCTATTCATTAGTTATTTATTTACTTTACCATATGTTCGTCTATCAACTTATTAATTTATCAATTGATATCTTTATTTATGGATATATTTATTTCATATACTTATCTATTTAGTATTGTATTCCATATAGTGCGTATTTAGAGGCAAGTTCGCATTTATTTATGCAATTCATAATTATGTATATGCTGTATCCTTCTACAGTGCTAGAAAAGAGGATTGCAATGCCTTTGCAATATGACGATATTGATATCAATGAATAATGAGCATGACCTAAAAGGAATGACTGTTGTTAAGATGATAGTTCAAGGTTGGTAATGATGATGATAATGATATTAGTAGTAATAATAGTTGTAATGATAATAATAATGATGATAATAATTATAAGGATACCAATAACAATGATAATTATGATAATTATAAAACAAATATTAGTATAATAATAACAGTAACAGTAATGATTATAAGGAAAATAATGGTAAAAAATGATGAAGATAATAATAAATATAAAAATAATGATGGTAAAGATGAAAATAATATTAATGATAATGATGATAATAAAAACAACAAAAGTATTAATAGTCAACAGTGAACCTGATAAGAATGATATTGACAGTGATAATATTGATGAAAATAATGATAATAGTGATAATATCTTTTAATAACAGTTGTCTTGAAGATTATGACAACAATAATGAACAAAAAATCTGACAATAATGATAACACAAATAACAATAGGAATGATAATGGCAATAGTAGTAGTAATAGGAGTAGTGGGAACGATAATGATAATGGTGATATTACTACTTATACTAATAGTAATGATAACGATAATAAGAATAATGATAATAACGATGGAAATTATGATAACAATGGTAATAATAATATCAAAAACAATAACATTAGTTCAATAATAATAATAGTAATGAAATAACAATATTGATGATAATAATGATAACAATAACGATAATAATAATCATGGTAATAACAATAATAATGATGATGATAATAATAATAATGGTGATGATGATAATAATAATAATAATAATAACAATTATAATAATAATGATAATGATAATGAAAATGATGAAAATGATAAAAATAACAATAATAATGATGATGATAATAATAATAATAATTATAACATTAATAATAATAATAATAATGATTTTAAAAGTAATAATGACAATTATAATAATAATAATAATAATGATAATAGTTATGGTTATAATGATACTGATGATAATGATGACAGTAATAATAGAAAGTGGTAACAATGACAATAATAATAATCATAATGATTATGTAAAAAATAATGATACTAATAAGGCTAACAATTATCATTGTCTATTATTATTATTATTATTATCATAATCATTATCCACATCATCATAAGCATTATCATTATTGTTGTTAGTAGTATTATCAATATTATCATATCAACATTTCTCTTATTATTATTATCATTATTATCACCATCATCATCATTATTATTATCATTATTATAATCCTCATTATCATTATCAATATCAATACCATTATTATTATTATTATTATTATTATTATTATTATTATTATTATTATCATTATTATCATTATTACTATTATTGTTATTATCATTTTTATCATAATCATTATGTCATTAATGATATCATTATTATTAGTATAATCATTATAATTATTATTATTGCTATCATTATCATTATTCATATTATGATATAATTTTCATCATCATTATGATCATTATCATTACTTTTATCATTATTACTTTTATAATTGTTATTGCTACTAATATTGTTATGATTTTCAGTGTATTTTTTCATTATAATTATTAGCATCTTTATCATCAATTATGCCCTCAAGTCTAGACGTCCACGACATCTATTCCTATGTCTATCCACCTTGTTCACAGACCGACGTCCCATTTCAAACAACAGCTGTAGTCTCGCTGTTGCCCCGTGTGACTTTGTTCTGAATTTCACCCACACCGTACTGTTACAAAATACACCTGGTTTTTACTTCTCTGTTCCGTATGGGGACTTCAATTCATATACGTATTTCCACTAACTTTGATTAACTTTATCCAAATTTCCATTTCCTCATTCACTTACTGTTGGTATTAGCAGCTATAGGTAGTTTGCATGCACCATGGTCCTTCGTCTATGCCACCATTGCATTGTTGAAGAGGTTTTTGTATCATATAATTCTTTATAATTGCTTCTCTTTACATATGCATTTCTTGGATGATTCTGACATGTTTCTTTAATACTACACTTTGTTTCTAACCTCACAATCGTCGATTTGAAACCACATATATTCAGTGGATGCCAAAGCCTCCTCAATGCCCTACATAATGTTACAAAACTAATACCCTATCCTCGGAGTAGTATTGCTCATCGGCCTTTTCTCGCAAAGCGTTCCGTGCCTCTTCGAATGTCCCAACTGTTCCCACGGTTTTACCTTTCTTCATTCCGCTACTACTTCAATTACCAGCCTTTTATGACTATTCCTCCTGTCCATTTTATTTACTTATTTTCAAAGATGAAGTAATATTTTCCTATCTCTATGCTCCTTTTGTCTTGCTGGAGGATCTATAGTGCATTATCAATCCGGTGTCATTCATCTTTATCTTTCTGTGTTTTTTTCCTCGATCATTTCTGCTAATTCTGCCTCAACCTATTGATAACATTGACATATTACTGATAGCATATCCCTGATAATAACGTTCTTATATTTTTTACCATTCGTACTTCGCTCGGAGCATACGATTCACGTTGACTAGTCGCCAACATGCAGTAACTTTGTTTTTCCTGATAAAGATGTTCATAGATGCCAAATCTCTCCGTCAGCTTTGACCTTCTTAAGACCTTGATGTCCACGGTATTATTCATTGCCGTGATTCCTTCGCGTCCAATGAGGCATGCTATTCCAATGTCTTTCCTTATCCTCCTTCCTATTACACCTTAAAATACAATATCTTCTTAAACTTCTTCAGCCTTGAAAAAAAAAATTCCGCGCTTTCTTCCATTTGACACTATTATCCCAACGCCATTCCATCTCTGTACTGACACTGTAGGGCATTTTATTAAGTATCATTGGGGGTTAAACTTATGCCCCCCCCCCCCTTTCGGTGTTAAGAAAAATGTGCCAGACCCACTTTTGTTGTCTAACAGCCAATATTCGTCGTTTTATATATGAAAAAAATATATAGTCGAATAGCACAAAAATCATGGTAATTATAAGAGGAGGAACAATACAGATGTTAGTTTCCTTAATTTATTTCATATCATCGTCTGCACCAGAATATGCGGTTTAGATACGAAATTAAATGACATTCATTAGGCACATGATGCTGAGGTCCCCTTGCCTTTCCTTTCTACTTTTTAGCTTTATCTTAAGTTATGTGACTGTGCGCAAAGCTCCTTGGTTGATATCATTCTTAAAATTATCTCAGGTCTGTCCAGATTAGCTTGAGTATATTGCTGAATACATGATAGGCACCAATCCATGGACACATAATATCCACTGACCCTCAGGAAGGAATTATCAAACTTGGATCATGCAATCTTTTGCGTCTTAAGATTACTGATTTGGGCGTCGCCTGTGCCTTGCCCGTAGTCTTTGTAGTACTGAAACATGCTAATGATAATACCAACTGGCACATTTGTAGGGTTCAATGCCCATGCTGATTCCAAGCCTTCTCTTATGTCCGGGTCAGACAAAGGCCAAACGTAAAAGATATTCCAAACCCAATGTTATTTGCGAGGATGAACAACGGGGTAAACAAACATGAGGATGAGGATGATTATGCTAATGACGGCAATCAGGATGACGGTGATGATGATGATAATGAAAATACTGGTTTTGATGTTGTTGATAATGGTGATTACGATGATGGTGATGATGGTTATGACAGAATGATAAATAAATCATTAGTAAAAACGATGATGCCGGTGATAAAAATGAATGAATAAAACGGGAGTGCATATAATACTGTTGATGATGGTAATGGTGATAATGCAAGTCATGGGAATACTGATGAATAAAGAAAATAATGACAACGGTGATAACAGAGATGACAGCAATGATGACACTGATCATAATGGTAATAATAACAGTATAAATAATGAAATGTATCTTAATAATGATGACGGCCATGATGATTTCAGGTTCGACCGGTATTTCAGAACATCTCATCCTCCGTCTTAGTTTCAACGTTAGGTCGAAAAGGGATACATGTCGCTAGGGAAGTTCTGATTCTTGGCAGAGAAACGGAACAGCATTGAATAAGATGACTAAATAATATGAATACGAGTTGATTTGCTCATAAAATAAGAAAGGATAAATTGGTTCTCATTTTTTTTATAAGAATAAACTTAATATTACCATAGTGGGTTACTTCTTAATTCGGGCCAATTACTTACTTTCCGTGATTATCTTGTCTAGTTTTCTAACAACACCATCTCATTGTTATTATGGCTGTCATTGTTGCTGTTGTTATTATTTTGTTGTTGTTGTTTTGTAGTTGTTGTTCCTATTATCATCATTATTATTATTATCATTATTATTATTATTATTATTATTATTATTATTATTATTATTATCCTTATTATTGTTTTTGCTAATATTATTATAATCTTATTATCATTACTATAATAATAATAATAATTATTATTATCATATTATCATTATTACTATAATAATAATAATAATAATTATAATTATTATCACTGTTATTACTATTACAATTATTTGCATCATCATTATTATAATCAATTTCGTGTTTCCTATTTTAGGATACCCTGCATAGCCTCTACACGTTATTACTTGCATGATTTTTTTAATGTTCGCAGGTGAACAAAGAACATGCGAAGAGGGGAAGCGCCACTGAACAAAAGCCTCAGGCTGGTAAGCAATACTGTATATCTTGTAATGTTATCACTGCCACGTATATACTATATGTATGAACATATGATGATATATACATTTAACACGCACACACATACACACACACACACACACACATATACACACACATAAATACACATATATGTATGCATGCTTATTGTATTTACAGAACGAAACAAACACAAACATATGCATACATGCCTATCGTATGTACGGAACATAGACACAGAAAACGGTGATTGTGATTGTGAATAGATATTTGGAAACAAAACCATATAGGCACGTTTATAGATGCGCAAACATACACACATCTGAATTTCTTAATCTGTTTATCTATATACTCGACCCAGTATATATATATATATATATATATATATATATATATACGCACATGCCCATACATAGCTACACGCACATGCCCATACATAGCTATACGAACGCGCGTGCAGAAGTATAGGCACAAAAACGCAAATACACAAAAGCAGATACATCTTTATATACCTATCTATTAATAAACTATACAGTATATACATACACACAACCCACACAGACACACAAGGTCCAGAATACTTTTCTAAACCTTGCATACACATAATTATACACACAAACACACACACACACACACACACACACACACACACACACACACACACACACACACACACACACACACACTTACGAACACACAGGCGTAACCCACCCACTCAGAGCAGGATATTCCACGACAGAACCTGGACCCCCAATCAACATTAAGGTCAATGTGCTCTCTTCCACCGCCTTGGAAGTGACCTGGGACCCAGCGCCGGATTCCACACCACAGTATTACCGTGTTCTGTCGCATGGGTCCGGAATTCCACCTGGAGATCAGATCGTATATGATCAATACTATCGTTTGAACTCACTGTTAAGCTGTACGGAATATTTCATAACCATTGTATCCGTTTATGATAATGAAGAAGAATATTGGAGTGATGGAGTTGAAGGAATCACTGAGAGTGAAGGTTTGTCAGTTCAGTTATTTCTATACTTAATAGTTCACTTGAGCATAGGCTTTCTTCATTCATTGTGTCCTGTAGGAACCATTACTAAACATACTGCACAAAATATTATACTTAAGGTGCTTTGATGTGCCCTCCGACATAATACAAGAAAACCAGGTAATAACAATAATTATTACGATAATGGTGGTAATGTTAATGATAATGATGATAATGATAATGGTAATGATAATCATGATCATGATTATAATCATGATAATAATAACAAAACAACACCAACAACAATGATAATAATGAAATAAATAATAATAATCACAATAATAATAGTAATAACAACACTAATGTTTTAGTAACAATACTAACAACAACAAAGACAACAAGAATAATAACAATGATATTGTTAATAATAAAAATAATGATCATAATTAGAATGATGAGGAGGTAGTGATGATGGTTGTGATGATGGAGATGATGCCGATTATAAGGATGATAATGATGATAATGATAATAATAATGATAATGATGATAATGATGATAACAATGATAATGATGATAATAATGATAATGATAAAGATAATAATAATAATAATAACAATAATGATAATAACAATAACAATAACAAAGGTAGTGATGGTAATAATAGTAATAATAATAACGATAATAATAATAATAATAATAATAATATTGATAATAATAACAATAATGATAATGATAATAATAATATATACATGTTCCATGTCCATTTTCGTATCAAGAAAAATCCCTTCTTTCCGCCTGCCCAGTTCCCCCAATGCCAGCCAACTGCACCATCGTGAAGGAGGCCAGCCACTCGGTGTCGCTCACCTGGGGTCATCCTCTCACAAACTGCCCGGTGTACAATTATAACGTCAGTTGGCTGTGGGTAGCGCTGTGGAACGAGACACTGGTCGACGAGGACTGGGACACGAGCGGGGAAATGAGTTACACCATCGGAAACATCCGGCCGTACAGCGAGGTTCTAATTTCCATCCGAGGCAAAACTGCATCGGGATACGGTCTGCCGGTAGAGTGCGAGGCTAGGACCGAAGAATACTGTAAGTTAGGGAGGCGAAACGGTCTCTGTAGCTGTGCTTCTTTGTCGGAGAGACTGCACAGGTTGAATTGGCATGCTCGAACAATATTTCAATTATTTATAATTCACAAAATATGTATAATATACTCTAGCAGTGTTAGAGTATCATGTTCATAATTATAGATGTTACCATTTTCAAAATGTCAACATATTGGAAGCAATGAATGTAGTTATCTAGAAAACTAAAGTAATAATTCCAAACCACATGATTCTCAAAAATAAAATGTTTTTACTTGAGGCAGCATCTCAACACTTGTAAATATACTTCCGCAGATCCAAGCTCCCCGAAGATCGTTAGTGTAACAGAAGGACCAGACTATTTGTCCGTAACGTGGGATCCTCCTGAGGAGTCAAACGGAGTCATCGAACGGTACAGGATCACGCGAATCGTCAATGCAGAGGAGTTGCAAGAATTGGCAGACGGGAACACTTTGACGAAGAGGCTGTACGGTATAGAAGCTTGTCAGAACTACACACTAACCGTTGCCGCAACGACGGCGAAAGGGTTTGGGAAGGAATCCGACAAGTGGGACATTTATGTCACAGGAGAAGGTGAGACGCAGTAGACTGAGAACCAATGATTAAAAAAAAAAGAAAACGCTTGCACTCAAACATAAAACAGGTCACTTATTCTTTTAAGCGCTGAAAGAAACGATACGCTTTCTTAATCCAACTCAATACCATCATATTATTGCTGAACTTCAGTTCAACAATTTAATATTTTCCTAACATATATACATCATTGTTGCAGCTCCTTTGGAAACAGTGAGATGTACTGGAGAAGCTTCTAGAAACTTCACTGTGATCTGGGACCATGGAAGCGTCACCTGTAAGGATCAGAACTATTATATCACCTGGAACTCTACTGTTTTGTGGTCAGATGATAGAGGTAATAACACGCAATACTTTCGGATAAGATAAATTAGGTAGGTAGATTGATAGATAGATAGGCTGATAGATAAATTGATAGATAGGTTCACAGGCAGATATATATGTAGATAGATAAATAGATAACCAGAAACACAAACGCAGTAACGTGTACACAAAGATAAACAAGAAAACAGCCACAGTGTAATTAAATTAAATCGTAACTTTCCGAACTCGTCAGTAATTCAACGTTAACCACTTAAATTTGTTTCTTACTATGGCTGATAGGTTGACACAGAGATAGATTGATATATTGGTAGTTAGATAGACAGATTGATAGGTAAGTAGGGAAGTAGGCAGATCGGCAAATAGATGGACAGATAGAAGCTAGATAAATAAATAGAAAGACAAATTAGACAGATAAAGGACTAAATAAATAAATAGATAGACCATTCAAGGATAGAGAAGCAAACAAAAGACAGAAATACAGAAATACATATTTTTTAAGGTAGATAAACAGAGATAGCGATAGACAGATCGAGAGGGCTTTCTTGAACGTCGCTTGTATTCCCAGGCCAAGGTGAAGCAGAGGTTCCCGGAAACGAAACGACGTACGCCTTCCTTGACACGCCTCCCTACACTGAATACACTGTGTGCGTGACCATCACCAAGGGCGCAGAGGGAAGCGTGTGCTGTGACCACATCACGGCAGAAGATGGTGAGCTTTTATCAAGAATTGGTGCTTGTTTCACCCTATATATTGTATCTGTTATATCCGAGATTGTTAGATATTTTCTTAGTGGATTCGACGTTAACACCATGTGTCATATGTATTATTTTTGTTATTAAAAACTATTCAACCTGTTAATAATACAACATGGTGCTCCAAGACTCTTTAGACCATATTTCCACAGCCCGTGATAATTATGCAGACTTTTCTCTGCCTTTTCTCTTACAATTGCCAATACTGTTATTCAAACAATCAGTCCACAAAGAATACCGTGCAAAAAGGTGTGAGGCCTCATTTTCAAGTGGCCAAAATGAGAAAACAGAATACAGTATGTGATAAGAATTTCTTATCACATACACACATTATATATATATATATATATATATATATATATATATATATATATGTGTGTGTGTGTGTGTGTGTATTTATATATATCATATATATAAATGTGTATATATATACACATTTATATATATGATATATACAAATACACACACACACACACACACACACACACACACACATATATATATGTGTGTGTGTGTGTGTGTGTGTGTGTGTGTGTGTGTGTGTGTGTGTGTGTGTGTGTATGTATTTATATATATCATATATATAAATGTGTATATATATATATCTATGCATGCATACATACATATATACATTAATATGTACAGTTCCGGAATTATATTTCAGTTCACCTACTAGGTTCCATTTTTGTACATCGATGTAAATATAGTGTAAATAGTATTGTCATGAAAGAGGCGAAAACCTTGTTTGTAACAAGAGTGTGATTGGTAGAATATAAATAACCAATCAGTGTATTAGTATCTATATTTGGAAACTTCAAAGGCATTTGATATTTCGTTTCCTTCAAACGTGTGATAACAATACATGTAGCTTAGCTATCGTTGACATGGTAGTGGGATGTTTTTTTTTTTTTTTTTTAATGCGATATCCTGAAATTGTTCGTTTATCGACACGGTAACACCTATGGAGGCGAGGCGACCTTTCCCTCTTCTTTATACTCAACAATTTTCAATTATAGTTGCATATTTCATGAAAACGTTTTATTCTTTAGATATCTATATATGGTAGCTTAATCAAATCAAACTCTTTGCAAAATCGCTGATACCTTTGTAAATGGTTCTCGTGACTGCACCATCTAATAGCGGCTAGTCGAACTAATGAAGTGACTAGTGAAGTGACTTTATCTTGTGCTATAATCTGTTCATAGTTTTGTTATCATTGTTCCGTAAGTCGTGTTGCTTCTCTGAGGAGTTGCATCCACATTCGAACAACAGAGTTAAACAAATCGCGTTTGTTTGTTTCAACTTGAGTAATTACTAGCTGGGTGATCCCAAGGAGGTTGAATATGCAAAGCAATCTAAGAACTTACTCCTATTATATGTGCTGTATGCTTTATGATATTTGATATCTTGAAAAAATCTTGTTCACTCTGATGAAATGCGCAGTTCTCTAATTCAATTTGTTATTTATTCAATCTTTTTTTCCTTCTGTTTGCCAATGTACATCCGTTTACAGTATGTACGTTGATGTAGATAAAGATGGTATAAATGCAATATATCGCAAAATCGAAGTTTTCATATATTATATTGATATGTTTTGAAATAATAAAATAACTTTTCTGATTCAATAAATAGAAAATATGCTCTGTTTTCACTTTAGAGCATTTATTGAACACAAAAACCGTTATAGCTACAGTGAATACATGGGTGACTTTGTGTATGTGCGTGTGTGCTGAGGAACTGATGTTGTTAGCATCATTGGTTTTATTGTTTATACATATTTGGAACCCCTTCTCGCGCATAGGCTGTAGCTGACAGCGAAAAAAAAAATATGCATAAATGTATTATCATTATTATTATTATTACTATTATTATTATTATTAGTATTACTATTTATCTATATTTGCTGGGTGCTTTAATTAATCGACCTATTGATTTTTAAGATATTTTTACTATCGTTGCATTTGTAAAAATTAAAACGAAAAAAATGTTGAAAAGACTAATACTGGGGGCAGTCATACTTATAATAAGAACAATTTATCATTATTCAAGACCCTGTCTAATCCGCGGGACAAAGGTGACCTGTTTATGTGAGATCCCGGTTTCCTTTCCAGTCCGTTTTAACATGATCTATTAGCTTTTGGGATTTATTTATTTAGTTAGTTTTTAATCATTAGCCGTTTCCCAAACTTCGACAATATTCGCCCATATTATTCCATCAGGTTTGAGTCATTTGCCTTGTTTGATCGCGGAAGGTTTGAGTTATCGTACCACTTCGTAACTGCCCTTGACTCGTATATCGGGGAGTTATCCAGCACGAATATGATTGTTTCTGTAAGAGGCTAACTGATAACAGCGTGCTTGTAGGAGGAATATTTCTTGTAATCATTCAAATAAATTGTCTTCACTGAATCTCCCTTCTGAAATTCCGCCCCCACCTATTACAGGTCACGCGGTAAATAATGTAAATAATGCTAGAAAATCAACACGTAAAATATGACGTATAAGGCACTGTTATGTATAAACATATCTAAATCAAAATTTGAAATAAATAATTGTTTAACAAATTGAAAAAGGTTGATTATATCCACAACCTCTCATCCAGCAATGGCCCTTTCCGTGCACTCGCCGCACACTGCTGGACGAACTGGAGGCGGTGTTGACAATGTCGTTTGTTCAACCTCTCTTTGCTAGTCGTTTGTTCAACCTCTCTTTGCTAGCGCTCTGTGATGAATCCGTCTGCAAGTAGTTTCCTCTACGTCTTGTTACCGGGCGGTCGCTCAGGGTGGCCCTCCTCGTCCCACCTTATTCACATGTCTACCATCGAGCGTGAGAAACCCGGCTCTCTGGGTATATGGGAGATAGATTTCTTTCCCTCGTCCCAGTGATGCGGTCTCTCATTGCAATTTCAGATTTCCTGGCGTCCATTTTGAAAAAAAAGGTGTCAGCTTGGCAGCCTCGCTTTCACCTCAGTTTTCCCATATGTCAATTTGACGTCATATACTATCGGATACATTTTCTTTCTTATTTAGCATATGTTAGAATAAGCCGCGAAATGAATATTCAGTAATTTATGAATAATCATTATCACAAAGCGTACCAAATATACGATATCGTGTGTTTCTAGATGGTTCTTTCTTCAAAGTTCCGGGTGAACAAAGAAGCGTTTAGATAACACGCCATGAAATTAATATTGCTATCGTAAACATATTAAGCTAATGTACCAAAGCTTTGGCATGCACCGTCATATACAAGGAAAATATCAATTGCTTACGTGTCAGATAAGAGAGCGAGATTAAATTCCAGTTTAATCAGAATGAACAAGATTCTTCTTTCAGTAAATCAGATATCATAAAGCACATGTATTGGGAGTAAGTTTTTAGACGTCTTTCACCCCATTGCTGATTATTTTATCAATCCCCTTATCAAAATCATTATCATTAATATGATCAATGCTTGTCCTGTGAATATGGTCGATATTATTGATATCGCCATTACCTGTATTAATATTACCATTGCGATTATTTTCATAATCATCATCACCATCAGTGATCGCAAAACCATACTGATTTCGAAATGACAACAGTAATTATTATCATTATCATTATTATCCTCAGTATTTTCCGTTATCATTTCAATCTTCTCT
>NC_061821.1:39143183-39145683 GCF_019202785.1 Penaeus chinensis | reverse complement strand
CGCTTTCTTTCAGAGAAGGCTCCCCCAGAGGATCCTCGTCTCCCTCTGCCCACCAACGTCTTCCTCCAGCTGATTCGTTTGTGTGTGCAGTCGAATTCCTTTTCCTTTGAGGGTCGCTTCTACTCCCAGACCTTCGGTGTTGCCATGGGTTCTCCCCTGTCCCCAATCTTGGCTAACCTGTTTATGGAATTCTTCGAGTCTGAGCTTCTCCCTTCCATCTCCTTTCGTCCGTCGGTTTGACTGAGGTGTGTTGTCGACGTCTCTGCTCTCTGGCCTCATGACCCTGCCCTGTCCTCGGACTTCCTGGCGCAGCTGAACTCTCTCTCTCCTTCCATCCATTTCAGGGTGGAATGGAAGGTTGACAACAAGCTCCCCTTCTTGGAAACCCTAGTTCATCGCTCTTCTGACCATTTCTCCTTCTCATATACAGGAAGCCTATGTATAGTGGTATGTACATACACTTCTCATACCATCCTCTCCATGTAAAGAGAGGTGTTGCCACCACGCTGTTCCTCCGCATCTGTGAACCCCAGCACCTGGATGGAGAGATCTAATTCCTGCGTCGTTCGTTCTCCAAACTGGGCAAACTCGTCATGTTCTCGACGTCCCGTTATCCAGGGCACGGCGTACCTTCTACCACGAATCCTCTCCTAAAGAGACTCCTCACCTGCCCGTCCCCAGCGTACCTTGCACTGAGGAGATCTATTCTCTCCTTCGCCCTCTTCACCCTCTCAACTGCAGGCTGATCTTTCGCTACGTGAACACTCTCCGTCGCAACCTGGTCCACACTAGTCCTCTTTCTACCTCGACGGTGGGCACCTATGCTGTTCCTTGTACCTCCTGTGACAAGCAATACTTTGGCGAGACGGCCGCCAGTCTCACTAAACGTCTGTCTCAATATAAGTACGTTGCATCACGGGGACAACAACGCCCTCTTTTGCCATCAGTAGGACACAGACCATCAGATAGACTGGTCAGCGGCGCGAATTGTCTTTCCTTCCGCTGATGTCCAAGCCCGCAGACTGGTTGAATTCAGGGTTCCCAGACGTACGATAATTATCGTACAAGTGCAATAATTTAGCATACTGTAAGATAAAAAATATAGTGGGTACGATAATACGATAATCTGCAGTTTTGTACAATAATTTATACTTTTCATGAAATAATTCCTTTTGGAAGTGATACTGCGAGAGTATATTCTACTCCATAAAAAAAATGGAGATAGAGAGAGAGAGAGAGAGAGAGAGAGAGAGAGAGAGAGAGAGAGAGAGAGAGAGAGAGAGAGAGAGAGAGAGAGAGAGAGAGAGAGAGAGAGAGAGGAGGGAGGTGGAGGGTTGGTGAGTGGCTGGAGGAGGGAGGGAGTGAAGGGGCGGACTATACACGATCAGTTCGTGTATAGTTATTCTTCCACTTATTCTTCCACGCATAATTGCTGGAGATGATGCCACACTGCAGCAACTGGATGACGAATGGAGGAAGCTTGAATTAGAAGATCTTTCAGAAAACATCATGAGTGGGGACAAAGAAGTGGAAAAAGTAAAAGATAAAGCTCCTGATTTGTTTTGGGGTGAAGTAAGGCTGATTCTGGATAGCGAGGGACGGTCAAAATACAAGTGCGTGTCTGACTTTGCACTAGCATGCCTTTCATTGTCCCATGCATATGCAGATTGTGAAAGATGTTTCTCGGACATAAATAGAATGAAAACTAAAGACAGGAACAAACTCAAAACAGAATCAGTAAGAGACATTCTTTTAGCAAAACAGTCTGTAACAAGCGAAGGAAACAGTAACTGCACCTCATTCGAGCCATCCAGGAGCATGATAACGAGTATGACTTCCCAAGTACTTTATCCAACTGGTGTGGAAAGTGATCCAAACTATCCAGAAATCCACGAGGATTCAGCCAGCGACCTATAAAAGGGTGAGTATACGATAGCCTCTCGTAACATGCAGTGCTCTTCAGAACCTATATCAAATGTCTAAGAAAAACTTTTTGGTGTCTAATGTTCCAATGGTATATTTTGTGGCATTCTGTAGAACTGACAAAAAGTTGCTAGGTGAATGTTGGTGTACGATAATCTAGCTCAAAATACGATAATTTTTGACGGGTGTGTACGATAATTTCGGCACAGAAATCTGGGAACCCTGGTTGAATTCTCCTTAATAAAGCTGCTGCCTAATTTCAACCTCAACCTGCCGAGAGTTTCCTGGCTTCCCACATCCTCTGCCTTCTCCCGTATGCTGGCCAGCCTGCACATAGTCCGCCCGATCCACCGACCTGAACTGACCTCCCTTCGCTTCCGTTCGTCTGTCCTCACCTGCCCCGGTTACCGCGTTGCCTCTCTTCTATCTCTCTTTTACCCCCTCCTCTCCCTTTCGTCTTTAGACCTGAGGATGGAATCCAGGTGGATTTCGACTGTAGTCTCACTTTCAATAAATCTAGTTTTTGCATTGTGGGTTTTTCTACGATATATATATATATATGTATATATATATATGT
>NC_061821.1:39133183-39135683 GCF_019202785.1 Penaeus chinensis | reverse complement strand
CTTCATCTTCATCTTCATCTTCACCTTCATCTTCATCTTCATCTTCACCTTCATCTTCATCTTCATCTTCACCTTCATCTTCATCTTCACCTTCACCTTCATCTTGATCTTGATCTTGATCTTCACCTTCATCTTCATCTTCACCTTCACCTTCATCTTCATCTTCACCTTCATCTTCATCTTCATCTTCACCTTCACCTTCACCTTCATCTTCACCTTCATCTTCATCTTCACCTTCATCTTCATCTTCATCTTCATCTTCATCTTCACCTTCATCTTCATCTTCACCTTCATCTTCATCTTCACCTTCATCTTCACCTTCATCTTCATCTTCATCTTCATCTTCACCTTCATCTTCATCTTCACCTTCATCTTCATCTTCATCTTCATCTTCACCTTCATCTTCATCTTCACCTTCATCTTCATCTTCACCTTCATCTTCATCTTCATCTTCACCTTCACCTTCATCTTCACCTTCATCTTCATCTTCACCTTCATCTTCACCTTCACCTTCATCTTCACCTTCATCTTCATCTTCATCTTCACCTATATCTTCATCTTCACCTTCACCTTCACCTTCATCTTCACCTTCATCTTCATCTTCACCTTCATCTTCACCTTCACCTTCATCTTCACCTTCATCTTCATCTTCATCTTCACCTATATCTTCATCTTCACCTTCATCTTCATCTTCATCTTCACCTATATCTTCACCTTCACCTTCATCTTCACCTTCATCTTCATCTTCATCTTCACCTTCATCTTCACCTTCATCTTCATCTTCATCTTCACCTTCATCTTCACCTTCATCTTCATCTTCATCTTCACCTTCATCTTCATCTTCACCTTCACCTTCATCTTCACCTTCATCTTCATCTTCACCTTCATCTTCATCTTCATCTTCACCTATATCTTCATCTTCACCTTCATCTTCATCTTCATCTTCACCTATATCTTCATCTTCACCTTCATCTTCATCTTCATCTTCACCTATATCTTCATCTTCACCTTCATCTTCATCTTCATCTTCACCTATATCTTCATCTTCACCTTCATCTTCATCTTCATCTTCACCTATATCTTCATCTTCACCTTCATCTTCATCTTCATCTTCACCTATATCTTCATCTTCACCTTCATCTTCATCTTCACCTATATCTTCATCTTCACCTTCATCTTCACCTTCATCTTCACCTTCACCTTCATCTTCATCTTCACCTATATCTTCATCTTCACCTTCATCTTCACCTTCATCTTCACCTTCACCTTCATCTTCATCTTCACCTCCACCTCCACGTCCACCTCCATGTCTATCTCCACCTCCACAATCATCTACACCTCCACCTTCATCTCCATCTCCACCTCCACCTCCACAATTATCTCCATCTCCACCTTTATCTCCACCTCCACCCCCATGCCTATCTCCACCTCCACCTCCATGTCTATCTCCACCTACACCTCTACCTCCACTTCCACCTCCACCTCCATATCTAGCTCCACCTCCAACCCTATCTGAGCCTCCACCTCCCTCTTCATCTCCATGTCTATCTCCACCTCCACTTCCATCTCCATGTCTATCTCCACCTCTAATCCTACCTCTACCTCCACCTCCAGCTCCACCTCCATGTCTATCTCCACCTCCACCTCCTCCTCCACCTCCACATCCACCTCCACCTCCACCTCCACCTCCACCTCCACCTCCACCTCCACCTCCACCTCCACCTCCACCACCACCTCCATCTCCATCATCTACATCTCCACCCCCATCTCCATGTCTATCTCCACCTCCACCTCCATCTGCACCATCTCCATATCCACCTCCATCTCCACCATCTCCATATCCACCTCCTCCTCCATCTCCACTTCCACCTCCATGTCTATCTCCACCTCCACCTTCACCTTCACTTCCACCTCCACCTCCACCTCCACCTCCACCTCCACCTCCACCTCCACCTCCACCTCCACCTCCACCTCCACCTCCACCTCCACCTCCACCTTCACCTCCACCTCCACCTTCACCTCCACCTCCACCTCCACCTCCACCTTCACCTTCACCTTCACCTCTTCAGCTTCATGATTTTTATATTAATAATATTACTGCTGACATCCATGCATTATCTGCAACGACGATAAACAGTATAAATACAATAATGACGGTGATAATAACGACGAAGCTAATATAACAGATCAACTGTGGTAAAGATATTTACAGTCTCAATCTATCTTCTATTACTTTTTAGTGAAGAAAAACTCGTCGTTTTTGGAGCGAAGGGCAATAAAATAGCCAAACGTATCCATTGCCATGTATCTCTGACTGTACCATTAATCACTCAGGCAGAATTAGTCGTATTTAACGCCTTGGGGAAATCCCAGTCAGGGTACATGTGTAATTTGTCACTGGTGCACATTTTTGGCTCGTGTAATGAAGGAAGATGACCTCCCGTGTAACTTTTATGTGATGGAATCTCCATTGTGCTCGAGCCGACCTTTGACACCTCTT
>NC_061821.1:39110683-39120683 GCF_019202785.1 Penaeus chinensis | reverse complement strand
TTATCCAAATTGCAGGCGGAAATTGCTGTGCTGTATAGCAAATTCGGCATTAAGACAATATCACCTTGGTATATGAAAGAAAAAAATACAGAAAATAAAGAAAGAGTACTACGACTCCATCAAAAATGTAATACTGAAGACAAAATTCTCGAAAACTGTGATTGTGTCATTCAAGGCAAAGAAACAACCCCGAGAAATCCTCAAGGAAGATATAGATTGGTATGATGCAAAAGTACAAGGAAGCAATGGATCACTCGGAAGTGTTGACTATCAGGCGCAAAGACGGGAATTTAACAGACTGAAACGGAAGCAGACCAACAATACAGAAGTTCATAAAGTGTCTGAAAGCACTGAAAAAAAAATCCAAGAACAATCAGAAGTATTTTTGATTTTGCAAAAGTTCATTTCATGTGCTGGCGTTCTGCTGTGAACAGCAATGGAATAACTCTTTTCAGAACTGCTATTGAAACTTCAAGGAGGTATGCCAGGATTGGCTGTGAACTTGGCTTCCTAGCAGCTACTTCTCGTCCATCAACAGACATCTGTATAATGCAGATGGTACACTTCTTCCCTTGGCTGTTGATCATGATTACGTCGATGAAGTTGCAAAGATCTTAAAAAGAGGAATTCGTGAAAAATGGCCATACACACCAGCCCTATTCAAAAATAAGGAAAAGCACAATTTCACTGCAGACAAACTGTGTAATCTGAGTGTGAAAGATTTCATTTCCCAACAAGTGTTTTGTGAGAGTGTTGTGTTCGCCCTTTTTCCGTCATCTGACCACAGATATGAAGTTTGCATACTTGGCCTATGATATGCATGAAATCGATATGTGGAAACCCAAAAGTTCATTAATACCTGGCCATAATCAAAACTGTGAAAGACTGATTGGAGACAAGAAAAAATGTGAAGACATAAACAGAATTGTTGTTGTTGTTGTGTGTGTGTGTGTGTGTGTGTGGGAGTGTGTGCGTGTGTGTAAGTGTGCATTCTCTATCTCTCTTTCTCTCACTTTCTTTCTCTCTCTCTCTCTCTTTATACATATATATACATATATGTATGTATATATATATAAATATATATATATATATATATATATATATATATATATATATATATATATATATATATATATATATATATAGGCACCCTCCTTTTTCCAAAGGCGAGCTGTCTCATATCACTGGAGAAGAGGCTTCAGCGACACTGCACAGCGTCGACACAACACGGAGAGTGGCAGTTACCACTTATAAGCTTCAATACTCAATTGACAAGAAAGTGTAGCGCGTGGGCCATCCTCACATTCTTCATGTGTGTATTTGTGTGTATATGTATTTAAGTATGTATATATATATATGTATGTATATATATGTATATGTACATATATATTATCTATATATCTATCTATCTATCTACCTATATATGTATATATACATGCATATATATTATATATATATATATATATATATATATATATATATATACAAACATATATATATATATATATATATATATAAACATATATATATACATATATATATATATATATATATATATATATATATATATATAAACACACACACACATATATATATATATATATATATATATATATATATATATATATATATATATATATATATATATATATATAAACACACACACACACACACACACACACATATATATATATATATATATATATATATATATATATATATATGTGTGTGTGTGTGTGTGTGTGTGTGTGTGTGTGTGCACACCCACATCCACACACACACACATATATGTGTATATATATACATTATATATATATATATATATATATATATATATATATATATATATATATATATGCATACACATTCACACAGAAAAACCTTTAGTTAGGATTATAACTATAGATCTTAATGACTCGAATTAATACAGACTGAAAAAAGACACAGAAACACATATTCTGAGGAGGGAGGTTAGATAAGGAACATATCTGTATATATATGTATATATACATACGTACCTATACATACACACACACAATATATATATATGTATATATATGTATATATATATACACATACATATATATATATATATATATATATATATATATATATATATTTACATATATTGTGTGTGTGTTCTACATGATTCGAGAAGAGGAACTGGCCAGTATAATTTCCGTTTGTAGCAGACAGAATGCTCGAGTAAACACCAAAATTAATTATGAAGTTGATCGCAATAGTCATGTAAAATATTGAATGCAATAAGCTGCGAGAAGACCAGGCAGGGTCGCCATGAAACGTGGCAGTGCACGCATTTACCTTATTGAATAATGTCCAGCGTGACATTTGAAAACTTTGTACTGTAATATAAGGTAAGTATTCTATCAGAAACCGTTTTTCTTTACTGCCATAGCAATGCATAGTTCTCAGCTACTTTGTTGTTCAAGTGCATCTTGTAATAGTTCTACAACACTTCTTAAATGTACATATATTGATAATTCAATGAATATCAAATGCGAGACCAAAATATACTTCGTCCGTACTATTCCCGTTATGAATAACTTTCGTGGAAATGCCAGGTAATATATCTATTATTGCAGCAATTACACGCCATAAATTGCATAAATAAATGCAATAAAGTCTCGTTTTATTATCACGATCTTTTATTCTATCATATCCTATTTTTTCTCGCTTCATTTTTCTTCTTCTCCTTCTTCACCCACAGCAATCTTCTCTACTCTCTTTCTCCTCTACTTCTGAAGTTGGAAGGAAAAGGCTTGAGAGGCCCCTGCTTAAACTTTCAACCTTTAGTGACATGTCAATATGAGTTTATGTCGAGATTATTGAAGAAAAATAATGTTAGATTGCCTCGCTGAACGCTCTGACTCGACAAGGGCAGTTCTTGTAATAAACAGAACGAAATCATAAAGTCTTAGTCAATACTCAGTAGCGATTTCTCACATTCATTGCAAAGTAACCACTTGGACGATCCCTGTTACTCTACGTCGCCAGCGCGTAACTAACGTGGTATCAGGGTGACGTTATATTTTTAATTAATGTACATGACATGCAAATACTTCATACAAATACTTACATACAAGTACACACATGTATGCGAGTGCATATATACATATTAACACGAATCCATACGTTTGAGTGTATATGTAAGGATAATAATGATAATAATAATAATAAACAACATTGCCGTTGTTATCACCTAATTCAGAATATCAAAAACAAGGATCTACTCTCTCACAGCCAACATTACAGATAACAAAGCTGAAATTCAACACAGAAAATCTCTTACAGTCATCTGATCCACGTCAGAGAAACTAGCCATAAAAACACTGAATGGGACACAAAAATAATATAAAATAGAACGAAAGAAGAGAGGGAAAAAATAAGAAGTAAGAAAATAATGACAAGCGAAGAGAGAAAAACGGGAAACCTGATAAGGCCATCCATTCCCCAGCGGCTGTCCCGTCGTACAAAATAAAAATCTTTGAGTAATTAAATCAGTGACACTAAACGTATTAATCACCACCACGGTTTGGTAGAAGGGAGTTGCGAGAAAAAGGAAGGGTATTGATAATGTTTGTTGAAGAACTGAAGCATATAACTGATGGCAGATATCAGCGTTACTGTTGGGTATGGCAAAAGGGATATTTAGTTCAAATATTAATTTGAATACGGTGCTAATGACCCCACGGTCTTAAAACCTCTTTACACTCTGATATTTTGATTTTCGTTGGTAACGTAATTCCTTCCTTTTTGTGCTACTGGAGGGATTTTCCAAAAATATATATCACTACGCTTTACTACTATTACAATGTGTGTTGGTCATTTACGTCCGTAGCCACATTCTGTCGACAATGATTATCGAACAATCTCATTCCATTGTACATTCTCCCCCTCCCCCCTCTTCCTTTTACTCCCAACCGCCCTCCGTCCCTTGTTTCTCGTCCCTTAAAACTCTGCCCTTAAACCTCCTGTTGTACCTCCCCCCCCCCCCCTGCCATTCCCCCGGGGTCGACCAGACACGAGGCAGCACAGGGGACTGTTCTTTGTGCCTCCTGGTTCTTTGTTCCCTAGAATCATTTAAGACCAGAGTTTTACTTACCAGATTAAATCCTTTTGTTTTTATGCGTATATTTTGGGCACAAGTATACAAACAGGCATGGCTTGCTTATTCAGATCAATTTCAGAACATAATTATCATATGTGATGATAATAGATCGTTAGAGAGAAAGGAATTTATATCAAAGTCCGCCTCTTTTTCATTAAGTGCTTAATCTATCATACAACCTTAACTTTTTCACATGATGTTTAAAAGGAAGTGACTATCCCAATATACACTTAAAGAATGCACAAGGCTCAGTCCCATTGCAGAACACCAGTTTATTGCTAATTATATGATGATACGAAAGAAGTAAGAAAAAATCCAAAAGAAACTTACAGTCTAAAACTAACATGTTTTTCACTGACCGATGAGAAACTGCTTTGTGAATATCTTCACTTGCTCTGCAGAGTCTGGGAGGGATTTTACCATCTTATAATAGATTATTTTGACACTGGCATTAACCGACTTCATTACAACAATATATATATATATTCATTTTTTTTTTTGTACTGGCAATATCTTGATCAGGCCAACCTAGCATGTGTTAAACAAATAACCCGTTTCATTGTCTTCCTTACCCTTTCCTCGTTCTGACTGAAAGTTAATGCTGTGTTGTAAATGTACAACCTTATCCAAAAAATTATGAAGTAGAGAACAAGTTTCGGAGAATCTCCTAATTCACGAAATGACTCCCGATCTTATTTACTCTTAGTTCATTCATCAAATCCTTGAACGCGTAAAAAAACAATTTGTCATATTACCAACCCAAATCCCTTCAATAAGCGTACGCAGCTACAC
This sequence comes from Penaeus chinensis, assembly GCF_019202785.1. Lineage (NCBI taxonomy): Eukaryota > Metazoa > Arthropoda > Malacostraca > Decapoda > Penaeidae > Penaeus > Penaeus chinensis. Next base: position 39,115,762 of record NC_061821.1, on the reverse strand, counting down.
GTGTTTACACCAACAAACACACTGCTGAAACACACAAAAGTCCTTCCTCTGTGGCAGCCACTTATTCCCAAAGGCAAGGGTCACGCTGAAGCCTGACATAACCCGAGTGCTGTCGCGTCCCAGCAGGAAAGGGAGCATAACAACTGCGAGATGCCAAGGGGAGCCAAAAGAGAGAGAGAGTGGGGGGGGGAGGGGCAAAGGGGGAAAAGTAGCAGGGGGGAAGGCAGAGGGGGAGAGGCAACAGTGGGGAGGGGGGAGAGGCAACAGGGGATGGGGGGAAGGGGAGAGACAGCATGGGGGGGGGGGGGGTTACCATGGTTAGATGACTTTTTCATTCTTGTAAGTATAGCTTGGTATTTTAATTTTTTTCCCTTTCTGTTTGCTTTACCATTTTTCTGTATAATTGCAACAGCGAGTGTCATACATATGTTGTAATGATACTAATAAAAATTATACTAATTTTCATAATAATGATGATAATGATGAAAGTGAAGATGAAGATGAAGATTATGATGATGATAACAATAATGGTGATAATGACAATGATAATGATGATGATAATAAAAATAATAATAATAATAATAATAGTACTTTTAATGATACTGATGATGATAACGATAATGAGACGATAATAATGATAATAATGATAATAGCAATAATAATAGCAATATCAACAATAATAGTAATAGCAACAATAACAATGATAATGATAATAATGATAATAATGATAATGATAATGATAATGATAATGATAATGATAATGATCACGATCACGATCATGATAATGACAATAACAATAATACGGATAATATTAGAAATAATAATGGTAATTGATAATGATTATGATAATAAGATAATAAAATGGTAACGGTAATTGACAATAATAATGATGCTAATGATCATGAAAAATAATGATAGTGATAATGATATTGATAATGATAGTGATAATGATAATGATGATGATCAAAATAATAGTATTAATGATATTAATGGCAATAATCATAATAATAGTCATAGTAATAATGACAGTGATAACAATAATTATTATAATTGATAACGAAGATAACGATAAAGATTATAGTAAAAGTCGTTTGTAATAATACTGGTATTAATCGTGCGTCACCATCATCATCATCCTCACCATTAAAACATTAGCTTATTGAGTGTCATTATTTCCTTATAAATGAAATCAGTTTCATTATTCTTAATTTCTTAATAATTCATACCGTGATAACTGCTAGCACTACTACCTATAATCCTTTGAAATTTTCACCAAGACAAATTATAATATCAGTAATATTATAACTGCGATTGATACCGATATCATTACCCTCCAAGCGAATCCTTATCATTCATGATATAATGATCTTTATAATTTCTTAAATAATTTCTCATTAACGTTTTTTTTTTTTTATTATCATTTTCCCCCTCACTAATCTTTTACTTTCTGATTGAAATCAATTGGGCATTTAATTGGAATACGATTCCTCTTGTGCCTTGAATAATGCGTTAGATTCTTCAGGTGTGACCCTCCCTTCAAAGCAATAGACGACTTGTTGGAATAAAAGCATCCGAAGTGCCGTATGTTCTTCACACATAGTATCCAGCTGACGTAGATCACCTTATCGAAGTGAATATCGTTATTTGGCTGATTTATCCAATCCTTTTGGGTTCGTTTTACATATATCATATTGTGTCGTTTATACTTGTGGATGAATGCCGGATGTGCATACTTTTGCTATCTTCTCTGAACTGAATTGAACATGTAAAAGGAAATATATAGCGAGAGACGTTGCGATACGATCAACAGTAAAAAGAAAAAGAAAAAAAAAATGCAAAAAATGAGATACTGTGTTAAGTCTTCTTTTATTGTATTCTTTTACTTCCGTTAAAAGCTTAATGAGCTTCGCAATTTCACGCAACTGCAAAAATCTGACAATAATGCTGTTAATTAAAAATGTCTATTTCTCCGTACGTTCTGCATCAAATTAGTTGCCAATACATAGGACGCCGGCTGTACAGAACTTAAAAAACATATACTCGATGAAGAATATTGGCTTCTTGATCGTTCCGTGAACTTTGGAACTCAAATATGCATATTTATCTGTACACTTGCTGCCTTGGAATATCAGTTCTACGTCTGCCCATCAAATATGTATTGATATGCTGAAATAAACATGCATGTAAAAATATATTTCCCTGTCTTCTTATAAGAACACAAGATCGTGGGATATGATAACAAAGCACAGGAATAGACACACAGACAAGTAAGGTAAAGTACAAAGCATATAAAATGGCATAAGCATAATACAGCACAGTTAATCAAAGCTACCTGTATCAGACATTTTCCTCACTTACTATTGTCCTTGAGCCGTAAAAGTAATGTTCCTTTCAAAGACACAGCTCGTGGGTCTCATTAGGGATTAATGAGCTGATTACTTATTTACCACTGGCATAATCCAGGCTAGGATAAAACACCCTGCAAACGAGGGTAATAGTGTTTTTTTTTTTAATTTTTTTTAGGGGGATGTGGATTGCAGGTTTTAAAAATTTCTTAATGACAATCATCTTTCTCTAAGGAATTGCTTAGATTTCGCAGAAATAGACTTCAGGTGAGAGTATATATGAAAACATAATACTAGACAAGAGAAATAAACACATAGAGATGCTAACACATACACACATACGCGTGCGCACTTTATAATTCACATTATATTGGGCGCATATAAGTAAATAAACTCGATATATATATATATATATATATATATATATATATATATATATATATATATATGTATATATATATATATATATATATATATATATATATATACATATATATATATATATATATATATATATATATATATATATATATACTATATTACATATGGAGGTAGGATCGTAATGGATAGATTGATGGAGAGAGAGAGATACATAGATAGTAAATTAATGAAAGATATATAGATATGCAGACAGACAGACATTTAGGTAAATAATTCAAGACTAACAGACACAAAGATAGACAGACTGACCGGCAACAAGACAAATAGTCAGAAAGATAGATCAATAGATAGACCAATAGATAGACCAATAGATAGATATATAAATAGATAGGTAGATGATAGATAGACAGATATATTGATAGATAGATAGACAGAGAAATAGATAGATTGACAGATAAACTCATAGATAGACAGACAGACAAACAGATAAATAGATAGATAGGTAGCAAGAAGGGCAGACATACAGGTAGCCAGATACAAACATAAATCAAACTAGATAGGGTTCTCTATGCGTGTAACGATGAAGACGTGATCGAACTGGATGCAGGTGCTGGAGCTCGTGATTCCCTGACGCTAACGAAGTAGGGGCTGAGCGAGAACGACTCTATTTAGAGGACTGGACGATGATGCCTCGGCACTGACCAGAGGCACTGACCACGATGTGTGGAAATGAAAGGCGAAACAAACTAACGCAAGCTTTAATTCAGAATGAGATTATTTTACCGAAGCCGCAACGACACGATAACGGGCACGCGAGGACACTTTCACTCCATCAGAGAATATGAGGAGGCCGAAGATTAATACTGGCGTCACGGGAACAAGTCTATGTCTTCCTGGGTAATGCGAGGGCCGGCATCCTCACCTGAACATTCCCTCCACTTGTCCGGTTCCTTCACGGCCGACTAACCACGGTGATGAGAAAGATATTTCGGGATATGTTTTCCTTTTACGTCGGTGGCAGCGGATGCCTGATGTCGCCAGGCGATATCGGATTTCGTGTCTCCTCAATGGGACATAATGCAAAGCTTCGAAAAAGGATCGGCCATTTAGAGAGGGGAAAAATTGCCGAAGTTTTCGAACGACTGATTCTCAATCTTTAGGTTGCGTGCCATCCGCTGCTCCTCTTACCTGTCAAACTCCCATTCAGTCCCACCTCGCGTCACGTCACACCTTGCCAGCCAATCAATTCTCTCGTTCTAGATCATAGCTCATTCTGATTGGCTCTTCTTTTTCCACCCGGGCAATGGGTGTCTTCCGTGTTCATAATAATGCATCCACTTGGCTAATTGCTATTGTAAGTCATGACAGACACACATTGTAATTAAACAAGTTTGTCTTAGAGCGGATGGCCAGCACGAAGAGGCCACTCCCCTCGCCCGCTGTGATGAGCTGAGACCAAAGCGGACTCGCCGGGACCTCGTCTGACCAAAGTAGGCTAGGGTGAAGCACAACGGAAGCGGCAGATCAGGGAGGGAAGGAGAGAGACAGGTCAGGGTCAGGTCGGAAGGCTGACCCAGAAAGGTCTACCGAAGATGAGGAAGATGTTAGTTTTAGGGGGAAAAAAGAATCACAGTAATATTCCTAAAGATAAAGATGAGTATTTATTCAAATATTAAAACCGAAAATGAAGTTACGTCCTGGTACATTATAGCACTAATTAGTCATGAAGTAAGCATTACTTTTAGATTCGTATCAAAGGATCATTTATAAGGTCCTGGCTGCAGACTCTGAGACTTATATATTGTTTCTAGCTCAAATGGAAGACATTATCATACTGACTAGAACCCCCCTCGAAAAGACCATACACAAACAGGCACAGTCATACACACAAAACCACGGTACAACACACATACACATAAACACACACACACGTAGAAAAATGTGCAAACATAGTTTTTGCATACCAGGAAAAAAACAACAGGTCAGACGTGGAATGTCTGGAACTAAAAGCAGCAATATTAAAGTCTGAAAAAAAAAAAAAAAAATAGAACCAGGGGACATTCCTGTTGTTTAAACCCTCTTCACCTAAAGAGACGTTGCCATCGGTATATCAACGAAATTAAAATTTTCCAATATAAAATGAAATGAATTAAGTGTTACTGAATATCTTTCGTGATTCAAGAGGAACACAAGTCATAATCAATTATAGGTGGGACCCTAAGACATACGATATACATACGGAATACTTATTACACGATTAAATGTTAATTATAGAAAAAAGTAGCAAACCAGAAATATTGAAAAATGAAAGCATCTTAGACGTATGATCCTTGTGCGTAAAATGTTTTCTATG
>NC_061821.1:39090683-39098183 GCF_019202785.1 Penaeus chinensis | reverse complement strand
ACACTAAATGTGGTATTTATGTATAATATTCTTTCATAAACAGAAGGCAAATTAAGTTTCTGTCCTCATATTCACAATCCTTGTTGTTCTAGGGGCACCAAGAATGATCCTCATGGCTTCATTTTGTACACTTATAAACGAACTGGTGTTTATTATTGCCGTAGATTTAATCATGGTAAAAATTCATTTATATATGGAAGAGACCTATGTAAAGGTTAAATTTACGTTCTAAAAGCCTTTAGTGTTAAACCAATCCTTAAGTTAAACGCCATTCGTTTCCTTTGAGATATAATGATCAACATGTCTGCCGGACACAGCCTTAGAAGTTTCATTTCAAGTTTAAATTTACAAATATTGTTGCATGTTCTACTTACTATTGAAATGAGCGTGGATCGAGGAAACCAATCTGATGCCAGATATATAAATTTCAGAACAAACAAGATAAGAATACACGAACACGTGTTACTGCTTTCATATTCAAGTACGATCCACTTCTCACATCACTGAGAATGCTTTGTTAATATCTTGACTATTTTCAATTCAATTTTATTTGTCTAAGTCCTTTCGCTACTTTAGACTAAAAATAGTAATAATGTTAATAAAAATAATTATAATAATAATAGTAATAATAATAATGCTTATAATAATAACAATAATAATACTAATGACAATGATAATGATAATAATAATTATAATAAAAATAATGATATTGATAATGGTTATGATAATGATAATAATAATGACAATGACAATGTTAATGATAGTGATAATGATAATGATAATGATAACGATAATGATAATAATTATGATTATGCTAATCAAACGCTAATGATAATGATAATGAGAATGGTGATGAAAATGAAAATGATAATGATAATGATAATGATAATAATTATAAGGATATTAATACAATTGATAGTGATTATGATAATGTTAACGATATTAATGATAGTAATAATGAAATTAATAATTATGATAATGATGATAATGATAATAATAATGATAAATGATAAAAGTAATAATAATAATAATAATGATAATAATAATGATAAATGATAAAAGTAATAATAATAATAATAAAAACATAATAATAATAAAAATAATTATGATTATAAAGAAGATAATGGTAATGGTAATAGTAATGAATATGATAATACGATAGTGATGATGATGATGATGTTGATGATGATAATAATAATGATAATAATAATAATAATAATAATAATAATAATAATAATAATAATAATAATAATAACGATAATTGTAATGATAATAATATCAACAACAACAATAACAACAACAACAACAACAACAATAATAACAATACTAATAGTAATAACAATGGTAATAATAATAATAATAGCAATGATAAAGATAATAATAATATTGACCAAAAAATATAATATCAATAGTAATAATTCTAGTAATAATAGAAGATGATAAGGATGCTGATAATGATAATAACAATAATTATAGTATTAATAATGATGATAATGATAATGAAAATGCTAAAAGTGATGACGACAATAATGATAACCATAATAGTGATCATGATGAGTATTGATAACAGTATGATGATATTAACAATAATGATAGTAATAATGATAGTACAGATAATGATAATGTTAAGATATTAATGATAATGACTATGTTGGTAGTAACAATAATATCAATGATAATAGTAAAGATAATGATGATAAATACAACTGCTACTGCTACTATTACTACTACTAATAATGATAATAAGAAATAAGTGAAATGCTACTACTACTAATAATAATAGTAATGAGAAGTAATGATAATGACAATGATAATAATAATAATAATAATAATAATAATAATAATAATATCAATTATAATAATAATGATAATAATAATAATAATAAGAAGAATGATAATAATAATAATAATAATAATAATAATAATTATAATAATGATGATGATAATTATAATAATAATAATTATTATTATTTTATTACTAATACTAATACTAATACTAATACTAATAAAAAATAATGATAATAGTAATAAGAGTATTAGTAATGATAGTAATAATAATCATTATTATGGTAATAATAATAGTAATAATAACAATGATGATGATAATAATAATAATAATAATAATGATAATAATAATGATAATAATAATAATAATAATAATAATAATAATAATTATTATTATTATTATCATTATTGTAATGATAATAATGATAATGAAAATAACATTAACTGTAATAATAATAATAATAATAATAATAATAATAATAATCATAAAAATAATGATAGTAATAATAATAGTAACGATAATAATAATGTGTGCATATATATATATATATATATATATATATATATATATATATATATATATATATATATAAATATGTACATATATATAATTATATATATATGTATATATATACATATACATATATATATATATATATATATATATATATATATATACATATATACACACACGATATATCCACACAATTTATTAATATCCTTATTCCTCCATTCATATGTTTAGCTCTATGAATAGGCCGAGGTCAAAACGCCACGCCTGTATACTAGAATTGCTCTGTCAGAGATGAAATATCATTTCTCTCACTCCATACACCGCAGCTACAAGCGCCCGAAGCGGAGGGCGACGTTGACTGCGCCACTTTTAATGATATCTAAACTATATCGAAACAATTTTGACGGTCCAAATCGGCCTTCATCCTTCTATCTCATAAATAGGTTTACTGGATTCAATCAGATCAAAACAGATTTGTTGCGATAGTTGGCCGGCAGAGCGGTCGTCACGGGCGTTTTCATAAGGAAATCTATATACAAGCGTTGACGGAAATAATATCCCATAAGTCAATACCATCCAATTATTAAACAGATTATATCACAGCCCCCATCCCCACACCGTAAAAGAGAAAAATATATATTTATATATCTTAACAACAACAAAAGTATACACAGTTGTATACTTTAACAACAACAAAAAACATATATAGTTGTATATTTTAACAACAACAAAAATAAAGCTTCGAAAATAATATCCTTTACAGGGTGTAAGAATTTCGTGTGCCGTCCGTTCCCATTTGAGTGTTGCTGAGTTATGAAACATTCCCCTGTCACCGGTTGCAAAGCAAGATAGCTGTCAAAACGGAGAATAACTGTCATTTAAGTGGTATATCCAGGCGAGAATGCTAAAAATACATTGATTAATGTGTACAAGGCAGTTTCATACAAGGCTTTTCACTGAAGATGTTTATGAATTGGTATTAAGGACTAATACTGTGATACGCACAGACAACGGCAGAAGCACCACAGAACATAATATATACAGACCTTTAAGTGTTATCTCTTAGATAGATTCATGTAATGCATATATTTTATTGAAATGTTCATCAATTTTTTTTTTTTTTTTTTTCAAAAATCTAAAGCCAGTGCAGTCTATTATTAGCTTTTGTGGACAAATGGCATAGCATAATCCGAAGAGGATTATGGCAAATTACATTGCGAAAAATTGTTCACATTGTCTTTTTATTTGTTTGCCTGAACGTTCACATTTGGCACGAAAAAACAAGTGTACTCCATGATGATCTGTGGAATTTAATTTTAAAATTCATTTATTCACATACAGAGCTTGTCTTTTCGTATTTAGATTTTCCTAAATACGAATTAAGTTGCTGCGAATTTAATTTCAGTAATACTTTAAGAATTGATCATGTGTCACTAGCTGATTGCACGATTAGGTTTAACAGAGCGGGTCGGAGCCTGTGAAAGGTTTTAGTAACAAAGGGAAGACGCTGTAACATGGCATGGAAGAAATGAGTAAATATTTTGATATGGAAGCTAGATAAAAAAGTAAGAGGGAGAAAAAAATAAAGAGACGAGAATGAATAATCTGAAAACTAAGCTGAGAGGAATAAAAATTGCACCTTGACTCCATAGCAGTTCATAAGCTTCCAAGACGCGCAATAAATCCATCAAAACTTAACTTTCTTCGCCCCCAACTTGCCAAATCTTGGACCTCTCGAGCCAGCCAGTTCATTAACCCTGCCCATTTCCCTGGCGAAAATCAAGGTGCTTGCCGACACTTTACACATTATTATTCATTAATTCGCCCCTTAAGCAGTATCCAATTACGGGTCTGAAATAGCTTAATTTCAGAATCGTGACATGGCGCGGGAGAGAGATATCGATTTTACATTCATCATCCCCCCAACGTTCCTTTGTCAGGCACGCGCTACAAATATTTACACAGGACAGGCCCCGAGTGGACTATCTGTCGATACTTGCGATTATGTAGCAACCACGGCGAGTAATGCCAACCTTAACCCCTTACGGCCTCCCTCCCCTTTCCTCGGACACTTCTCACATTCCTTCTCCTTCCCTTCCCTCTCTTCCCCTTCCTCATTCCTTCTCCTTCCTTTTCCTTGGATTCTTCCCACATTCCTTCTCCTTCCCTTTCCTTGGATCCTTTCCATATATTTCTTTACCCTTTCTTTGGATCCCTTCTACATTCCCTTCCCTTCTCCCCCTTCCCTCGAATACCCTTCTCTTATTCTCTCCCCTCCCTGTCTCTTTCCTTCCTTCCATCCCTCCCCTACCTTTCTCTCTCCTCCATTTCCCCACACCATCTATCTCCTTCTCTTCCTTTTTCTCGAACTCTTCTCACCTTCCTTCCTTTCCCTCCACTTTCCTAGGACTCTTCCCATTCCTCTCTTTTTATTTATCTTTTCTCAGCCCCTCCTACCTTTTCTCCCCTACAGTTCTTTTCCTTCTTTTCTCCCTTTACCGTTCCTTCCCTTCTCTTGTTTCAGACCTTCCCGCGTCCCCTGCCCTTAACGCCCCTTCCCTTCTCTCGAGTCCTCCCCTCAACTCACCCTCTTTTGCCTCTCCAACTTCCTTCCCCTCACTTGAACCCCTCCCCTTTTCCCTCCCTTTCTCAACCTCCCTCCCTTTCCTTCATTCTCTCCTCATCTTCACTTTCGTTCTCTTTACCTCCTTTTACGAAGCCCTTTCCTTCTCGTCCTTTGAAATTTAAATTTGTCGCAATACGCCTCTCTTCCTCCATTTGCCTCTGTCTGTTTGTTTACCTGTGTATCTGACCGTTTAACTGTCTGTCTGTGGGTCTATTGCTTTTCTCCATCTCTCCTTTTGTCTGATTTTCTCTAATTCCTTGTCTGTCTGCTTCTCCCTCTCCCTTTGCGATTTGCGGGCGTTTGTGTCGTGCGTGTATTGATACCGTGTTTATGTCCTTGATGTCACATTCAAGAACGCAAGATTCATACTGCTTGCAGGTTCATCATTGTCTTCCCCGAAACCTCTCTTCACAGTCTTCGCCAGAACAGGTATTCAGAATTCTCTTAAACATAGCTTTCGCGTTCTCTTTACCTAGCATCTGGTAAATACACACACACACACTCACACACACACACACACACACACACACACACACGCGCACACACACACACACACACACACACACACACACACACACACACACACACATATATACATATATATACATACACATATATGTATATATATATATATATATATATATATATATATATATATATATATAAGGTCCCGTACTGGTCCCAAGCCCGGATGAATTGGAAGGGTTGGTGGCAGGAAGGGCATCCGGCTGTAAGAAGAAGCCCAAACTATGATGCGGATCGTTCTGCTGCGGCGATCCATGAGGGGAGATACCGAATATATATATATATATATATATATATATATATATTTCTATATATACACACACATATGTGTATATATATGTATATATATATGTGTGTATGTAGACATATATATACATGTATTCTTACTCTCTCTCTGTCTATCTATCTATCTAATTATCTACCTACTATCTACTAACTATATATCTGTCTGTCTCTCTCATTGTCGTTATCGTTAGAAAATCTGAGATTTAGATAAGGACGAACATTTTATTGCTGAAACTGCTAGTTTTTTTTCTGGTCAAGGGGAAGACAGTCAACCAACAGTATGGCTGTAGCGTTTACTGGATTTATTCGGCGAAACTTCAAGAGTCAACGGTTTTCGAAAGTTATCACGTGTATCTGCAACTTCCATCGTGTATTTTTAAAGTTTGTTTCGAAAAGTTCTTGACCTTTTGATAGCCATGATATAGGAGAATAAAAAAAGATACTTTGTGTTTAACCATCCCAAGTCACTGAATCATACAACCCTCATCTGTTAAGAGGGACAGAGTCTAGTAAAAAAAAAAAAAAAAAAAAAAAAAAAAAAATCCGACTGACTTGTTGGTACTTTACACTTTCTTAAACTGATTTTATATGCTTCCTTTGCCGTTCTTATTTGCTTGACACACAAAAAACAAGAGCAACAACAACACACATGTTTACTAATTATAAAGTACTGTAACAGATTGCAATGGTTTATTAACTAAGAAATGAAATTATTTCATGGCGGTTCTCAGTGTGATTACGTTAATAAAACCAAAGCCATGTTTTTCATATGTCCAGCATAAATCATCCACTTACCACCTGCATATTAATGGCATTAAGATATTTTGGTTTACACGAAATGGTAGCAACCACACGCGTAACAATTTCCAACCTGTGCGAGTTTTGTTCCTGGTCATCAGGCATTGTTCTTTAGTGGAATGACTAAGCTCAAACGTGCTGATTCTGCTTGTGATTTCAACTAAAGCACTTAAATATACAGATTGAGTTTAAAGAACTCAGAAAGGCAACGAAGGAAAAATAACCAATAAAAACGTGAAAATATTGATGGAAAATAGCCAGCCCCTAATACTGTCAGCGTGTTCGGGTTTACATATTCCTATAAAGAAATGTATACGGCTGGACATATGTTGCATATCTAAAAAATGGATCATACAATCCATATATTTTCGTCTGTTAGGATTTCCTTGTTTTATGGCGGATTTTGTCTTTGGAGAGATGCAGTGAATTAATCGTAAAAGCACTAACACACGCAGACAAATGTGTATGTATATGTGTGTATATACAGATACATATACATATATATATGCATATATACACGCATACACACATACGAATACATGTGTGTATACACAAACACACACACATACACACACACACACATACACACACACACACACACACACACACACACACACACACACACATGTATACATACATACATATATATATACACACACACACACATAATATGAGTATATATATAATATATATTTATATATCACACACACACACATCCTTTTGCATGATACGTGCAAAATGTTTTACGCATTAGGTGAGAACTTTAAGATCTAAATTATTAAAACTTGTTTGGATTTGAAATTAATTCAACGTCGCTGACTTTGAACAACCAATTACAAAACAACAACGGAAAAGTTGGACCAGTTATATTCAGAGTTTGAAAACTGCTGAACAGGCAGTGCGATGACTTACGCCATAAGAACACGACCATCTTAGAAAAAAATGTTTATCGATAAGAGTTAATGGC
>NC_061821.1:39068183-39073183 GCF_019202785.1 Penaeus chinensis | reverse complement strand
GATAATAATAATAATAATAATAATAATAATAATAATAATAATAATAATAATAATAATAATGATAATAATGATAATGATAATAATGATAATGATAATAATGATAACGATGATAATAATAATAAACACAATAATGATAATAATCATGACAATAATATAATTAAAATAATTATTACAATAAAGATAATGATTAGTATAAAGGAATTAATATAAACAATTGATACTAATCATGATGATAAAAATAATAAAAATTATGATAATAATTCAGCAACTGTAATAATAATCACAATAGTAATAGTAATTTTCAAAAAATAATAGTAATAGAAATAATAATGATATAAAAAGTTGATAGTAATGAGAATAATAATGATGATAAATGTTGATAATAAATAATGATGATAATATAAATGATACTGACTATTATCATAATGATAATAATAATGATAATAATAATAATAGTAGTAGTAGTAGTAGCTATAAGGATAATAATAATATTAATCATAATAGGAACAATAATATTGATAATAATAATGACAATAATAACGATAATAATAAGAGTAATAATAATAATCATCATCATAAAAATAATAATCATTACTGATAATAAGAACAAAAATATTAATAATAATATAATAATCAATAATTATAATTATTGTGAAAAAATAATAATATGATAATATAATATTAATAATAATATAATATAATATAATAATAATAATAATGATAAATAATAATATAATGATAATGAAAATATAATGTAAATGAATAATGATAATGATAATGATAATTATAATAATAATAACAATGTCATAATAAATAATAATTGTAATAATTATGATAATGCAAAAAATAAATATGAAATATTAGTAATAAACAATATAATTATGATGATGAAATAATAATGATAATAATGATATAATGATAATACAATATAGATTGATATGTATAATATGATAATAATATAAATAATAATCAATACTGATTATAATAAATAATAATAATAATAATATAGATAATATGATATAATAATGATATGATAATAATATAACGATGATAATAATAATAAAGACAATAATGATAATAATATGACAATATAATTAAAATAATTATTACATAAAGATAATGATTAGTTAAAGGAATTAATATAAAATTGTATAATCATGATGATAAAAAAATAAAAAATATATAATATAGCAACTGTATAATAATCACAATAGTAATAGTAATTTTCAAAAAATAATAGTAATAGAAATAATGATATAAAAAGTGATAGTAATGAAATAATAATGATAAAATGTTGATAATAATAATGATGTAATAAAATGATACTGATATTATCATAATGATATAATAATATAATATAATAATAGTAGTAGTATAGTAGTAAAGATAATAATATATAACATAATAGAACAATAATATTGATAATAATAATTACAATAATAACGATAATAATAAGAGTAATAATATACATCATCATAAAATAATATCATTACTGTAATAAGAACAAAATATTATAATAATAATAATATAATAATTATAATTATTGTGAAAACAATAATAATAGTGATAATATAAAATAATAATAATGATAATATAATATAATAATAATGATAATAATAATATATGATAATGATAATGATAATGATAATGATAATGATAATGATAATTATAATAATAATACAATCGTCATAGTAAAATATAATTGTAATAATAATGAAATGACCAAAATAATTATAATATGAACAATGATTAGTAATACCAACAATGATAATAACTGATGACAATAATAATGATAATAATGATGATAATAATAATAGTAACAGTTATAATGATAATGATGGAAAAGGTATGAGATACGAAACAATAATGAAAAATAAAAATTAAAATAATGAAAAAATTAAAAATTATAATAAAAAATAGGAAAAATAATTATAGGATAATGTTAATATATTTTAAATAATTTTGATGAAAAATAATTTTAAAAACAACAACGCAAAAATTTTTGAGAGGATGAAAAATAATGAAATGAAATGATAATGAATAAAATTTTATGTTTATAAAATAATAGAAATAATAATAATAGTTTTAAAAATGATAATCACAATAATAATAATAACAATGATAATAATTATAATTTTTAGATTAATAATGATGATAACGCAACGTTTACAAGGGAACGAGTGACCAATATTACTAGAATATCACTATATGATAATCTATAGAACGCAGATAAGGATGAGTGTAACTTGGCCTCCAATGATGATGATAAGAATGATAATGATTACAGTGTTTAATTAGTCCCTTACAAATATCGTTGAATGGAAAAAAAACAGACACAGACATTCACAGTCACAGAAGTCATAGAATATATTGGTGCAGTGCCTCTGTGTGAACCTTCGCATGACACCTGAATGATTGCTGTGTCATGGTCGTTTTTTATTTCCTTTCTTTCTTCCTTTTTTTTTTTTTTTTTTAATTTGCAATGATCATTGGACAAAAAGTTAGAAGAAGTGTTTCGACATTTGCTTTGTGTGGACAGCGTACAAGCACGCACCGTCAATTCCGCATTTCAGGTCTCGACGCACGCACTTACCGTTGGAGATATTCACAGACACAGCGTTGACGGCGAATGTTTACCTTGAACAAGATAATTGTGAAACTGTTGGAAACTTGCCGCATACGGAAAAGTTTGAGAACGTAAACTTGTATCAAAGATATGTCGAAAAAAAGTAAAATAAGACAAAGCGATTCTTGAAATCATATTAGATTCTTCTTTTTTCTGTTCTTACCTTGTTAAACACTGGATGGAGCTGCAGGACTACATTTTGTAAAGGAAGCATTGGCTTCTCTGAATATGTAGCTGCCAAACATTATTCACAATTATGAACTTTCCTAAACGTGCAGCGGTATCGACCGTATTTGACTTCATTGTAAACCCAGAGGCGCCGCCTACAGGTTCACTCTAAGCTATAATGAATACAGAGAGAAGTGATGTGTCAATTACATTGATGGAAACATATCGTTTGGTGCGCCTGCGAAGTTTAAGAATGACTGTGATGCATGCGACTTTTCTGGGTAAGTGTGATATCGTATTGCATTATTCCCCAAGAGAGTTTAAAAGAATACAAACCATATATCCATAAATAAAAAAAACTCATATGCATAGACAGATAAAGAACAAGCAATCAGACACACGCATACACAAATGCACACACATATCTACACACACACACACACACACACACACACACACACACACACACACACACACTTTAGTATTAAGACTGGTGTATAAATTCATGTTGCCTTACTTTGTTAATGTTTTTATTTTGATTGTCATCAGCATTGCCCCTATCATAAACACGAACATTCTTAAACTCTCTTACTTACACAATTATTTTTGTCGTAAAACTTAATCATAGCTGGTATAAAAGGACAAGTGCATTGCTTATCATATCGTTAACATTCATACTGGCCAACATAAAGAAACAATAATGATGATTATGCTGTAAGTACGAATATCATTAATAACATGATAATAATAATTCTATAAATGCTATGATGATAAAAATAATGATAATGATAATAATAGAAAATATTTTATAAATAACAGTGATAAATGTAATACTAGCAATAAAAACAAGGGTGATAATAGTATTAATAAAGAATGCTAAAAATAACAATGATAATGAAAATAATACTGATAATAATGGAGATAATAAAGATAACAACAATGAAAATAATAATGATAATAATAACGAAAATAATAATGATAATATATATAGTAATAATAATTAAGATAATAATGATAATAGTAATAGTAAAAGTTTTTTTTTTTTTTTTTTTTTTTTGCAAATAAAACTAATACTAATAGAGTTACTACTATTACTACTACTAGTGATGATGATAATAATAATAATAATAATAATAATAATAATAATAATAATAATAATAATAATAATAATAATAATAATGATAATGATAATAATGATAATGATAATAATGATAACGATGATAATAATAATAAAGACAATAATGATAATAATCATGACAATAATATAATTAAAATAATTATTACAATAAAGATAATGATTAGTATAAAGGAATTAATATAAACAATTGATACTAATCATGATGATAAAAATAATAAAAAATATGATAATAATGATTCAGCAACTGTAATAATAATCACAATAGTAATAGTAATTTTCAAAAAATAATAGTAATAGAAATAATAATGATATAAAAAGTTGATAGTAATGAGAATAATAATGATGATAAATGTTGATAATAAATAATGATGATAATATAAATGATACTGACTATTATCATAATGATAATAATAATGATAATAATAATAATAGTAGTAGTAGTAGTAGCTATAAGGATAATAATAATATTAATCATAATAGGAACAATAATATTGATAATAATAATGACAATAATAACGATAATAATAAGAGTAATAATAATAATCATCATCATAAAAATAATAATCATTACTGTAATAAGAACAAAAATATTAATAATAATAATAATATCAATAATTATAATTATTGTGAAAACAATAATAATAGTGATAATAATAATAATAATAATAATAATGATAATGATAATATTAATAATAATGATAATAATAATGATAATGATAATGATAATGATAATGATAATGATAATGATAATGATAATGATAATTATAATAATAATAACAATCGTCATACTAAAATAATAATTGTAATAATTATGATAATGACCAAAATAATTATAATATGAACAATGATTAGTAATACCAACAATGATAATAACTGATGACAATAATAATGATAATAATGATGATAATATAATAGTAACAGTGATAGTAATGATCATGATAATACTGATAATAATAATAATGATATTAATAATAACAATAACAATAATAATAATAATAATAATAATAATAATAATAATGATAATAATAATAATAATAATAATAATAATAATAATAATAATAATAATAT
>NC_061821.1:39058183-39060683 GCF_019202785.1 Penaeus chinensis | reverse complement strand
ATGTCACACAAAAATTGTAATTACGTTAATCTTCCTAACTACAAATATCAACCGAACTGAATGACAGAAAATAGAATTTAGCTTACGTATTTACGTTGGATTTTTATATGATAATCATAAGTATATATATATATATATATATATATATATATATATACACACACATATATATATATATATATATATATATATATATATATATATATATATGTATATATGTGTGTATATATATGTACACACACACACACACACACACACACACACACACACACACACACACACACACACACACACACACACACACACACACACACACACACACACACATCCATCCATACGTACATACATATATAACTACAGACATACATATATATATATATATAGATATATCTACATATCTATCTATCTATCTATCTACCTATATACACATACATATACATGTAGATATACATATGATAATAAAAATACTAGTAATAATAATAATAATAATGAAAATAATCATAATAATGATGTTGATGGTAAAGATGATGATAATAATAATGATCATGATTAAAATAATTTAAAAACGCTAATGATAATAATGATAATGATAATAATAATAATAATAATAATAATAATGATACTAATAATAATAAGGAGAAGCAAAAGAAGAATGATAATAATTATAGGAATGATACTACTAATAGTCATACTAATACAGATCTTACTACTGCTACTACTACTATTGTTACCATTACGATTACTACGGCTACTGTGACTACTACTATTAATAATCATTAAAACAACAACCATAATGACTAAACTACACAAGCTGCCATATTAAAAAAAAAGTAAAAGAGAAAAAAAAAAATCATTAGAGCGACATCATATCCACAGAAGGTGCTAGTCAGTCTGTATAATATTTAAGTTATACTCGGTTTGTTTGTGTTGTTAATGTTTATCTAAATAAAATCGTACGGGTAAATAGTACTGGCAGTCCATGCCCCTGAAATCACAGGATATATGAGTATATTTATTTTTTATTTTTTTATTATCTTTGTCATTATCAGTTGCGTTATCATTATTGGTCTGATGCAGCTACCATTATTATCATCGTTATTATAATTACTGTGATTATAATTACTATTATTTTTGCTATCATTACATTGCTGGTTATTATCGTCATTGCTATTATAGGTACTATAATAATGATAATAATGGTAATAATAATAAATGTTATTATCATTGTTATGATTATCAGTATCATAACAGCTAATGTTGCTATAATATTCATTACCTTCATATCTTTATTATCATCACTGTTATCATCATTACTGATATTATTGATATTATTATTATTATTATTTTTGTTTCTGTTATTATTTTAATTCTTATTACTATTATCATTATTATGATTATTGTTATTATTATTATTATTATTTATGTATATATTATTAAATATTTATTATATATTATTTTTAAAGTTTAAAAGTAGTAATAATGATAACAATAATAATAATAATAATAATAATAATTATTATTATTATTATTATTATTATTATTAATATTACCATTATTATTGTTATTATTATTATTATTATTATTATTATTATTATTATTATTATTATTATTATTAATATTATCATTATTATTGCTATTATTATTATGATTACTATTATTATCATTATCAGTTTCATCTTCATCATCACCATCATCTTCATCATCATCGTCATGATCAACATTCTTATTAACACCATTTTTAGTAGTATAAGCAATAGAAGTATAATTGTAGTATCTTTATTGCTATGATTAGTATTATCATCAATTCATCGTTATCACAATGTTTCTAATTTTATTATCTTCATCATCAGTATCATCTCAGTCATTATTACCATCGTTATATAGAACACTATACCCTTCGTCATAAGATTCATTTACTACACTATCACTGTATCATGGATCACTTAGCTATAGATATTTGTCATCCATTAATCGGGAATAAAGTCTGTAGAAATCCGCCTTGTTCCATTTGCAAATGAACAATAACTGGCTTGAATATAAAATGACACTAACGATGGCATTTATTTGGCCTATTGCATTACCAACAACCATTTACTCATTTTGCAATTTTGTTTGAAAGGGTGCATGGTAACACTCACGCTACTGTTGGCTAGTGGCAGGTTCTATTGTGATAAATAAAAAAAAAATGAAGCTTGAGCGGGAATTGTAGTAGAAATAAATAATTCCAAAATTGTAAGATATTACATCTAATATTGAGACGTTAATTAGATAATGCAAGGGATAGAGCCCGCTGTGGCAGATATTGAAAGTAGTATGAGTAAGAAAGAATAATTTCACAGTGCAAGATATGTCATTCTTTGACAAAATTCTTAAGCAGATTCAATAACGAAACGTTGATTATTATTTTGTGAAATGATCTACTGCCGTTCACAACTGATTTTCGTGACCGACCTTCGAGGAGGAAGGAATACGCGCTATGTTGTTGAATAACATCCCCAGC
>NC_061821.1:39045683-39048183 GCF_019202785.1 Penaeus chinensis | reverse complement strand
AATAGAAAAATTTAAATAATAGTTATAAAGATAACAATGATAATAATGATAATAATAATAACTTTAATAATAATGATAATAATGATGATAGTGATAATGATAATAATGATAATAATAATGATAATAATAATAGTGATAATAATAATAATAATAATGATAATAATAATAATAATAATAATAATAATAATAATATGGATGATGATGTGATAATAATGATAGTAACAATAACATCAATAATAATAATGATGATAAAATGATGATAATGTTAATGACACGATAAACAATATTATTAATAATTGTATCAATGATGATATTGACAATAATGAACGTATTAATAACAATGATGTTAATGGTAGTAATGGGAGTAATAATGATTGTAATAATAATAACAATAATAATAATAATAATAATAACAATAGGATTATTGATAATAATAACAAAAATAATAATAATAAGAAAATAATAATAATAACAAAAATAATATTGATAACAAAAATGATAATAATATTGATAATAATGATAATGATAACAAGAACAACAACAACACAAATAATAATAATCAAAATAATAATTATAATGAAAATAATAATAATAATAATAATAATAATAATAATAATAATAATAATAATAATAATAATAATAATAATAATAATAATGATAATGATATTAATTGAAATAATAATTATGATGATAATATTGAGAATGATAATAATGATGTTACTAATAGTAATAAGTGTTGATGATAATGGTAATAACAGAAGTAATAACAAAATTGCCAACAGTAATCATAATGGTATTGTTGATTTATGAAGGTTAATGATGATATTGATTGCAATAGCACAATCATGATAAAAAACACGAAAAAGAAGACCTTGAATAAAAAAGAATATCTTTAATGATAACAAAAGCTTCAGCAACAAAAGTCAATGTCAGTAATAAAGATAATAACAATAATAATAAAGATAATATGAATACAATACAATTCAATACAAATGTGATATAAAAAAATAAAATATGAATACTAATAATAACTGGACTTCTAGCACTGTTAGAATCATGCATGACAATACTTCTTTATTCTAATAATATCTCACCAACTCCTTTGCAAAGATATTGGGTTTCTGTCCCAACAAAACAGAATCAGTGTACATATCAGAACATTAGTTTGTCAGTAATACTTTTTGCATATTAACTATTTTATGTTTTTTTTTTCTCTCTCTCTCTTAAATTTTAACCCCTATGGCAGCACCTCCATTTTCCCCTAGATCATGACGGATATGACGTTACATTTTTAATACTTGCTTGAGTTTTCGCTCCCATGCTACTTTTTTTTTTTAATGTTTTTTTCTCACTTTTTTTTAACAGCGCATCCGTCGTATACCTCGTGTACATCAGATAACGAAATATACTTTTTTTTATGAAGGGATTGTTTGTCTGTTTGTTTTTTTATTCATTTGTTTGTGTGTGTGTGTGTGTGTGTGTGTGTGTGTGTGTGTCTTGGGGGGTACACATTCCTTCGCATCGAGAAGAACTTCGGTCACAGGCTTAAAACCACTCGCTAGCACGTCTCGTTCATTTTTGGGAGAGAGGGTTGAGGGGGGCGGAGGAGGCAGGGAAGCCAGAGATGGAATGGAAGAAAGGGGGAAGTGAGAGGGAGAGGGAACCGAACAGATGAACCAGAGGAGAAAGGGAGGCCGAAGGTAGGAACAGGAAGCAAGTAGGGAGAGGGAGGTGAGAGGGTGGTACTATATATATGGGGAGGAGGGGGGGTAGGAAGTAATAGCGGGAGTCAGAAAGTGTGAGCCAAAGAAGAAAAGGGAAGAAATAGGGAGAGGGGGAGAGGGATACCACAATAATAAGCGATATAATAAGAAAATGATAACATAATAAGAAGGACGAACGGAAACGTGGCGGGTGAAGCAAAATATGGGAAAGCTATAACGAATTGTGGAAGGCAAGGATGGAGAGCCAAACGTGAGAGGAGGCAGAGAGGGGGAACTGAAAGAGGGAAAGCCAGAAGTAGGGGGTCAAACGGGAGATGGAGCCAGAGGAGAGAGATGTCAAAGGGGTCAAGCCAGAGAATAGGAGCCAGAGGGGAAAGCAGAAGCAAATAATCAAATATGGGATGATAAGGGAGGTAAAAAGGCAAAGCGAGAAGACGTATTGGCACCACCTTGCCTCCTCTGGTCTCTGAGCCTCGAAAGGTAATAATAATGATTCTTGTAATAATGATAATGATAATGATAACGATAATAATAATGATGTTTGTAATGATAATGATGTTTGTAATGATGATGATGTTTGTAATAATGATGGTATTTGTAATAATGATGTTCATGATGATAATGAAAAGGATAATTATAATAATAAGGATGATAGCAATAACATCATCATCAACAACAATAGTAATAATAAGGTTAATACTAATAATAACTTTTATGATGATATAGTAACAAAAATAATTATGATGGTAACATAGTATAAGAAATAATAACAGTCG
>NC_061821.1:39020683-39023183 GCF_019202785.1 Penaeus chinensis | reverse complement strand
TGCGTTTGATGTCCTTCTTGCAACGAGCCTCTGAGGTGACAAGAGCTCCTAAATAATTGAAGGAGGAGGCCTGTTGGATTTCTATTTCTCCTTGTTTCAGGAGAAATAAAAATTATCATTGCATTTTGTTTTCTTGCTGTTGACATGGAGGCCAAGATGTTCGTTGGCTTCCCCGCAGCATCAACCTTGTCGGACACCTGGCTTGATGGAGAACCAGTTAGATGTTCCATCGGAAAGGCGGACTGCAGCAAATTTATCTGAGTGATTTAGTCTCATTTCTTTGTCATCTCCGGATCTTTGAGAGGATTTTGAACAATTCTAAAAGCTTTTTGATAGTCAATGAAAATCAGGTAGATGTTTTGCTAGTGTTGGATGGCTCTCTCGGCAAGCACTCTCATGACTCTAAACTGGGTCTCTGGGATTTCGGTAGTTGTCTTCTGATCTTCTGTAGGATGATTTTAAGTAGAGTATTAAGAGTAGGACCTGCAGCCTTCCCGGATTTCATTTGCGCACTTCTGACTTCAGAATTGGGACATCCTCGGTATCGTGGAGAATGCGTCCGTCTGCTGCAGTGATGCTATTTGAGGAGGAAAAGGATCGCTGACCAGTGATCTCTCTTATCCTTTAGAACATCTCTTTGGGATTACAAGTGAGATTCTCTATTTCATTATAATTCTCATCTCTCTCTCTCTCTCTCTCTCTCTCTCTCTCTCTCTCTCTCTCTCTCTCTCCCCTCTCTCTCTCTCTCTCTCTCTCTCTCTCTCTCCCTCTCCCTCTATATATATATATATATATATATATATATAATGTATATATACATATATATAGATACACACATATACATACATATATATACACATATATACATACACATATGCATACACATTTGTGTGCACACACACACACACACACACACACACACACACATATATATATATATATATATATATATATATATATATATATATATATTATGTATATATATGAATATATATATATATATATATATATATATATATATATATATATATATATATATGCATATGTATATATACGTATATATATATATATATATATATATATTTATATATACTTATACACATGCATGTATGTATGTATATATAAGCATATGCGGCGGTTCCCTCGATGGGACCCACCGCACAAAAGGACACGTTCGTAAGCCGGAGAAAGAGAGACACGCAGACAGGCCAAGCCACACAGGGTCCAGCTCCACCACCTCGTCCTCCACCCGGGGACACGGGGGTCTCTTGGGGGTCTCATATCTATCATCAACAATAAACCAACAAGCTAAGACCCCTTGGCATGCAGTGGTTTCTCGCTTACAACATGTACATGTAAGTGCACGCATTGTTTGCATAAATGCGTGCAAGAGAGAGGGAAACTTTGGCAGAGTAAACTGAAAGGGGAAATTCGCCCGAGAGGGTCTTAGCGTTTTTGAGAATATCTGAGAACAAAGAGAAAGGCAAATTGATATCGTGTGTCACTCATTCGCCGCCATGACCCCCCCCCCCCCACCACCACCACCACCTCTCCCTACTTGCCGTAGTCACGCTAAGCGGAAAATATTTCCCGGATATAAAATGCGTAGTTAAATGTTATTCTGAGGTTGATTAACGTACAACTGAATTCATCAAAATTTTGATGAATTGCTTTTGTAAAATAATGGTCATTCCATTCATATCTATTTTGACAAATGCAAATGAACATATATACTTACACACACACACACACACACACACAGACACACACACACACACACACACACACACACACACACACACACACACACACACACACATATATACACACATACATACATGTGTATGTATATATATATATATATATATATATATATATATATATATACGCATATATACATATGTACAGATAAACATATATACATATGTATGTGTATACATATAGGAATATACTCACACCCTCAGTTCATTATTGAAAGGTTGGTTATTTGGCAGTACCACCCTTGCCTGACTGGATGCCGACTTCCCCTACGACACCTGCGTTTGATAGCTCAAGGCGTCATGTCATTGTCTCGCCTTGAGATCGGTATAATTGCAATCAATGTGCTGTTGTCACGGATGTTTACTCGTGAAGTGACCGTGGCAAGTAAGAAGTTTATCTGATGCAGGCAGACGCAGGTAAAGGCAACGTTTCCCAAACATGATGTGACATGCGTGGTTCTTCACTTATGTAAAGAAACGACTGAATGAGAGATCGCCTTGACAAGCGAGACTGATCCCGTGGCGGCGAGCGAGGCGGACGGACGAGACGAGAGGACGGCAAAAAAGGAAAACCAGACCCAGATTCTGCACAAGGCGTGAGAGCCGTGACCAGGGGGGGGGGGGGGGGGGGGCGCTTCCCTGCGACCGCAGCCTGATTGCTTTTAAATCCCAGGATTGGAATCAGATTTTTTTCTAGATCACAGTGCTATTGATGCGGAAACAGTTCACTGATATTTGTT
>NC_061821.1:38985683-38988183 GCF_019202785.1 Penaeus chinensis | reverse complement strand
TTCACCAACACCATTTTAAACTGGCCCATTAATTTCCCTGCTCTGTCGGCTATCACTACCTGATCATCCGTAAAATACACCGTTTTTTCATGCATAATCCACGCTTCTGCACAGATGTCGAACAATGCAGGTGATAGCGTACTCCCTTGTCTTACCTTCCAATTAACTTTGTATTTTTAGCCATAACAAGCATTTTAATGTATCCACAAGCTTTGCAGGAATCCATCGATCAAAACCCTTCATCGAGCAGCCAAATTCTGATTAAACTCATCCAGAACGCGGATTACTATAGTCCCTTCCTTGGCCCCTCGCAATGTTATGTATCCAAACAGATCTCATCCGGTTATCTTGCTAACTTTCATGTCTAGTCTTTGTCAGGACCTTTCCCTCCACCTTCGACGCTTGCGATATGAAGGTGGATCGTTCTATTTCCTTCGTATTGCTTTACCCTTTTTTCTAGGAACTCCGATTAACAGAAGACTTCAACTTCGACGAAATTCCTCCAAGTACTTTCATATTTCTCTCGAAGTGTTATCTATTCCTTCTTTGTTATCTTTGCCTTCTCCTTTCCCTCTCGTTCTTATATTTTAATATATATGGAATCATTTTCATCTTCCTTTGCTTCAGCCTCAGCTTCAGGTGCTCTCAGTTTGGCTAACCATGAGTCATTTCAACATATTCTTTTCCCTTTATCTTGAACCTCTGCTGCTTCTGTTGATAATTTCCCTTCTCTGCTTCCAACCCATTTTTCTTATTACTTCTTTTACTGAATATTACAGTCCTCGCTCTTTCATGAACAAGGCCTAGCTTCTATCCCCTCCATATAGACACAACACACAAACGCACATATATATATATATATATATATATATATATATACATATACATATACGTTGATAGATAGAGGTAATACGTTAAAAAAGAAGAAATAACCCAAAAGTAAGTATTAGATGAATAAACATCAATTAATGGTTATATCTATCTCCATTACCGAATTCACGAGTTTGTTATATTGTTAATATGACAACAAATAATGCTAAAAACAGGTATATCTTTCAATTTTCGATACAAGAAAAAAGTACTGATGACACTAATGACAACAACGATGATAGCAGTAATGATAATCACAAAAATCATGATCATAATCGAATTCATTATAGGTGTGGCAATGAAATTTTGACATCACGCCTGAATTCATATTTCTTGCGTCTGCGGACTTGAAATCTGGCCATTTTGCTGTATGATGGACATTTATTATTTACACGGTTTTCCGAAGAGGAGATTAAGAAGGAAGGTATGGGGGGAAGAGGATAAGAAAAGGGAGATGGGGAAGGGGAGGAGAAAGAGGCAGAAAAGGAAAAGGAAGATGGGGAAGGGGAAACATATGAGAAACGGAGGGGACTTAAAGAGGAAAATGGAATGGGTGGGGAGACAGAGAAGGGGAAAGGAACGGCGACTCATAGAAAAAAAAGGTAGGTGGGAGAGGAAGTGAAGGTGATAAGGGAGCGAAGGAGGTGGAAGGGAGTCAGAACGGGAAAGGGAAAGGGAGAGAGAAAGAAAAAGGGAGAAGGAAGGTAAAAGGTAGAAGGAGGAGGGTGAGAGGGAGGAAGGAGTACCTCGTATGGTTGGAATTTCCACTGGTTCCGCTAGATAATGCTTATAATAATAATAATGATAATAACAATAACAATAGTAATAATAATATTGATGATAATATCTATCATTATTATTATTATAATAGTAATAATAAAAATGATAATAATAATAATGAGAGTAATAATAATAATAATAATAATAATAATAATAAAAATAACAATAATGAAAATAATAATAATAATAATAATGATAATAATGATAATAACGTTAATAATAATAGTAATAGTAATAATAAGGAAAATGATAAAGATGAAGATAATAGTAATAATAATAACTGTAAAGATAATAATAATGAAAATTATTTTAATAACAACACCACCACCAAGAACAACAATAATGATAATAATAATAATATCAGTGATCATGATAATAATGGCAATATAATAATAATAATAATAATAATAATAATAATAATAATAATAATAATAACAATAATAATAATGATAATAATAATAATAGTAATTTTAATAACAATGAAAATAAAGATTGATAATATCAATAACAATAATAGTGATATTATTATTAGTAATAACGATGTTAATAACAGTTAATGTTAATAACAATGGCAATAATGATAAAAATAATAATAATAATGATAACAATAATGGTAAAATAGTGATAACGATTATGACAATAGTAATGATAATAACAATAATAGTGATAAAAACAAAATAAATAAATAGTAATGATAATAGTAATGATAATGATAATGGTATTGATAATAACATCAACAACAACAATACTAACATAAAATAATAACAATGATAATGATAATGAGAGTGATACCGATTATAACAACGGCAACAACACTATCAACAACTACAACATCATTGAGCGACAACAA
>NC_061821.1:38968183-38978183 GCF_019202785.1 Penaeus chinensis | reverse complement strand
TGTGTGTGTGTGTGTGTGTGTGTGTGTGTGTGTGTGTGTGTGTGTGTGTGTGTGTTTGTGTGTGTGTGTGTGTGTGTGTGTGTGTGTGTGTGTGTGTGTCTGTGTATACACACGGCAAAGAAGCGCCCATATGTTCTAGCGGTTGTGTGTGTGTGCTCCAGTCTTCTTGGCCCCCTTCCTCCTCCTCTTCGCCGGCCCGATCTCCTCTCCGCACTCTCTGACTTCGCACAAGCTTCGTGCACATTTTTGATCTCTTGCTCTTCTGCCTCCTGCACTGATATCGCTTCTTTATGGCTTCTGTTCCTTTCATTTTCACTCTGGAAATCCCATCTCGAAGCTTGCTGTTTTTCCTCAAAGCCATATCAATTGTGCTTTGTTTTTTAGAGGAGAGCCAATACCATCCCTTGCTTTCCTTTCTGCTTTCTTTTCGCTGTCGCTCTCCTAACTCTTCCTTGCCCTTTGGAGAATTGACCCCCACTTACTCCTCCATCAGCCTTCCCTCTCCCCATGGCATCCCTCCTCCCCCGCCGACCTTCTCCCCAATCGCACTTGTCCCTTTCCCCTCCCTCCACCCCTTCCCTTTCTCCGTGGCCTGCCTTTCATTCGCGCATCAACACCTTCTTTGCTTTCACTTCCCCACCAACTCCCCCTCTATCTTTTCCTTCTCCTGTTCGTTCTCCGTCTCTCTCCCTTCCTTTGCCCACAAACCCTCCCCTCTCTTTCACTCCCTTATTTTTAGAGATCACCTCCCTTTCCTCCTAATGCCATCCCCTTCTCCCATCTCCCTCGCGATCCTTTCATTCGCTAGCTATCTCCCTCTTCCATCTTACTCCCTCACCCGCTCTCCATTTAGAGACTAGCTCCCTTTCCTCCTCCACCCTTCCCCTCCCCCTTCTCCGTCTCCCTCACTGTGGCGGAGCTCGCTGAGACTGACAGTGCGGGTGTCGCGTAGACTCAAATCCTAGAAGGAATCTCCATGACAAAGGCCGCGAGGAGCGAAGATGCCGCCGCCTGCAAGCTCGGCGTCACCATTACCAGCACTGTCACTATCGTGGCTTCCCTCCCCTCGCCTCTTTCTTTGTCTCTCTTTCTCATGTCCTCCCTTTCTCACCGATTGTCTGGTTATCTGTCTATCTGTCTCGTCCTCAGTCTCTTTCCTTGTCTCTGATTCTTTTGCTTTCTCGCCGTCTCTCTGGCTGTCTTTCTAATTATCCCAAGCTCAATCTCTTTCTTTTTGCATGTATGTGTGTCTGCGTGTCTATGAGTCTGTCTGCCTGTCTGTCTGCTTGTCTATCTAACGATCTCTCTCTCGCACACACACACAGAATACAATGACTGAATGCATAATGAGTCTCTATTTAGAGTCGTTTTCCGCGATCTGAGTCCCCATATATGTATGCAGGCTATATACTACCCATCTGTATATCTATTCATCTTTCAGTATCTCAAACCAGATGAGTATAAATTCACATCTGATCAGCACATATGGATATATTATTTTACTACAAACTCATCAAAAGTTCCACCCATAAACTTTCACTTTACATTTCCAAACTTTTCAACCAGACAAGACAAGGTTCTCACACTAACTCTTACCTTCGTATGTGATTGAAAAGTGTAGAAACTCTTGGGGTATGTCTACATATTAGAATATTACTAAATTGACTGACTTATCTTGGATGGATATTCTTTCGAATTTGAATGATGGGGATGATGGAGATATGATGAAGATAATGATGATAATTATGATAGTGATGATGTTAAGGCTTCTGTTAATATTAATACTACAAATAGTATGATGACGATGGTGATGATGATAATAATGATAATGATTATAATAATAACAATAATAATGATAATGATAATAATGATAGCACAATAACGATAGAATAACAAAAATAGCAATAATAATGATAATGATAATGGTAATAATGATAATGATGACGATAACAGGAATAATGATAATAAACATGATAATGATGTAAAAAGGTATGAATAAGAATGAAAATCTTCACAATGCAAGATCTGTATTAGACCGGTTTCGATTATATTTTCGTAAGATATACATGATTGAATTTATCAACACCGGTCAAATACAACTCTTGAATTGTGAAGATATTCATTCTCTTTCATCCCTTTTCTACATTTGTCAACATGAATACGGTTCAGTGAAAATGGCAGTGATGGTGATAATGATAACAGCAATTGTAAAAATAATAATGATTATAATAATAGCGATACTGATAATGATAATAGAAATACTAATAATGATGAAGACAATGGTAACGATGATGATGATGATAATAATGATAATAGTTATAATAATGATAATAGTGATAATAATAATAATAATAATAATAATAATGATAATGATAATGATAATGATAATGATAACAATAATGATAAAAATAGTAATAATAGTAGTGGTAACAAAAAAAAAAAACAATAATGATAATAATAATAATGATAACGATCATAATAATGATAAGGATAATGATAATGATAATAATGATAATAATAATAAAAATAACATTAATAATAACATTAATAATAATTCTAATAACAACAACAATAATAATAATAGTAATAATAATAATAATAATAATAACAATAATAACAATAGTGATGGTAGTAATAATAATAATGATAAAAAATAATAATAATAACAATGATGTTAATAATATAAATAATAATAAAATATAATAATAGTAATAATTATAGTAATAATAATGATAGCAATGATAATAATAACAATAATAATAAAATATAATAATAGTAATAATAATAGTAATAATGATAATAATTATAACAACAACAATAATAATAATAATAATAATAATAATAATAATAACAATAATAATAATAATAACAGTAATAATAATAGTAATGATAATAATAATAAAAATATTAATAATGATAATAATAATGATAATAACAATGATGATGATAATAATAATAACAACAACAATAATAATGATAATAATAATAATAATAATAATAATAATAATAATAATAATAATAATAATGACAACAATAATAGTGATTATATTGATATTGACAACAATAGTGAAAGGAAGAAAAGTAATATTAATGATAACAATGACAGTGATAATAAAAGCAATAACAATAACGATGATAAAAGCCCGGATAAACAGCAAAGATTTCTAAAAAAAACAACAAAAAGGGAGACTGCAACGACGTGGGTATAAGATAAGGTAAAAGAGAGTAGATAGGTAGACAAGTGATAAACATGGAAATAGATGGAAATAAGTAAATAGATTTTCCAAAGAGAAGAGGTGGCGGATGGAGTCACAGAGTAAGGGGGTTGGTTACACAGGAAGGCAAGGTAGCATTATGAAGCGTTGTCAGATAGGGCGACCTGAAATAGATAAGTTTACATGGGGAATAGAAAGAAGATATTACTGAACGCATTATACAGGGTCCCAATAAGCCACTAGGCCTGCGTCGAAAGTGGTTGGTGTTTATCTAACCCCTGTGTTTTATCTTATTTTGTTGTTGTTGTGGAGTGAAGTGAAGGACAGTCCACGTGTTTCATATGCTTTATAATGTGTATTAGTTTTTAAAAATCCTGAACAAGTGCAGTATTGTTGAGAGGATTCAGGATTTCGGTCAGTCAACATGCTGTCCTATTTTCAGGAAGTTCTGTTCCTGGGTCGTTACTCTTAATTCTAATAAAACAATTTATTTATGAGAGGTCCCCTTCAAAGCGAAAACTCGAGTAACATATCAGAAGTATCTACCAGAATATCCTTTTCCTCCTTCCTTCCGCTAGAGAGTGCAAGAAAGAAAGAAAGAAAAATAAATAAGTATGGGGAATTTGCGGAGTTCGAAGCCCCGAATACAAGACGGAGCGAGAATCACGATCAGCTCAGAAATCTTAAAATCTCTCATTAGAACTTTCCCCGTTCAGCGTGACCTCCGCGGATCTCCGTCGAAATACTTTTAATGAGGTGTATCGGGCATTCTGACCTGCTGCAGGAGGAGGAGATCTGACATGCATAATGACCTGAGAGCGTCGGGGAGAACTTCGCTGCTGAGGCTTTAGAGCTCTGGTGGACTTCGTAAGCTCTGTGATATATGGCTTTCTGGGCAGGGGGGGCGGGGGCGGGGGTTCGTTCTTCTCTTCTGTTTCTAAACGTTTCTGGAGACTTTGATGCATGGCCATTCGCGCACATGACTGTAGTTCTGAGGTTCTCAGATGTTTTTATTTAAATTCTTTTAATTCATTTTTTTCTACTTGTGCGTCGACCTCTCACCTTTCTTCTTAAAGCCATTTTTATATATTTATTTGTTTAACTGTCATTAATATTATTATCGTTATTATTATGATCATCATTATTATTGTTATTATCATTATTATTTTTTTATTATTATCATTATTATATTATTATCATCATTATTATTGTACTTATTATTATTATTACTATTATTATCATTATTATTATTATTATTGTTATCATCCTTATCATTATTATTATTATTATTATTATTATTATTATTATTATTATTATTATTATAATTATTATTATTATTATTTCCTCTCTCTCCATTCGCCGCTCTGCCACCCCCCTCTCTCACAAAACTTCCTTTTAAATTCACTCATCTCTTCCATTTTTAAACCCTACATCTGCCTCTTCCACTTCTCTCTTCCTCCCTAACCTTCACCACCTCCGCTCCCCTATCTCCTTCCCTCCCCCCTTCCCTTTTCCCTTACCCACCCCCTTTCTCTATAATTCCCCTCCATTTCCTCTTCCTCATCTCCCCTTTCTCTTCGGACCGCCTTCCCCTTGCTTCTTTCCTTTCCTCCTTCAGTCCTCTTCGCCTACCTTTCTCCTTCTCATCCTGTTTTCCTTTACGTCCCCTTTCTTCTGCCCCCTTCCTTTCCCCTTCCTCTCTTGCCTTCTTTCTCATCCTTGTACATTAACTGACGGTCTAACTACATCAGTTCATTGTACTTAATTAGAAGAGTGATGATAATGATAACAACAACAACAATGATGATGATGATAAAGATAAGAACAGTGATAGTAATAACAATGATAAAGATAGTTCTGATAATGATGATACTGAGGTTAACAGAGTTAGAATAGGACTCTAATGGATACATATTGTGTGTGTGTGTGTGTGTGTGTGTGTGTGTGTGTGTGTGTGTGCGCGCGTGTGCGTGTGTGATTTATACATACATACATATATATATATATATATATATATATATATATATATATATATATTGTTAATTATCACTTCATCTTACATCAAAATTTCCCCTCCCTCCACCCCTTCCCTTTCTCCGTGGCCCGCCTTTCATTCGCGCATCAACACCTTCTTTGCTTTCACTTCCCCACCAACTCCCCCTCTATCTTTTCCTTCTCCTGTTCGTTCTCCGTCTCTCTCCCTTCCTTTGCCCACAAACCCTCCCCTCTCTTTCACTCCCTTATTTTTAGAGATCACCTCCCTTTCCTCCTAATGCCATCCCCTTCTCCCATCTCCCTCGCGATCCTTTCATTCGCTAGCTATCTCCCTCTTCCATCTTACTCCCTCACCCGCTCTCCATTTAGAGACTAGCTCCCTTTCCTCCTCCACCCTTCCCCTCCCCCTTCTCCGTCTCCCTCACTGTGGCGGAGCTCGCTGAGACTGACAGTGCGGGTGTCGCGTAGACTCAAATCCTAGAAGGAATCTCCATGACAAAGGCCGCGAGGAGCGAAGATGCCGCCGCCTGCAAGCTCGGCGTCACCATTACCAGCACTGTCACTATCGTGGCTTCCCTCCCCTCGCCTCTTTCTTTGTCTCTCTTTCTCATGTCCTCCCTTTCTCACCGATTGTCTGGTTATCTGTCTATCTGTCTCGTCCTCAGTCTCTTTCCTTGTCTCTGATTCTTTTGCTTTCTCGCCGTCTCTCTGGCTGTCTTTCTAATTATCCCAAGCTCAATCTCTTTCTTTTTGCATGTATGTGTGTCTGCGTGTCTATGAGTCTGTCTGCCTGTCTGTCTGCTTGTCTATCTAACGATCTCTCTCTCGCACACACACACAGAATACAATGACTGAATGCATAATGAGTCTCTATTTAGAGTCGTTTTCCGCGATCTGAGTCCCCATATATGTATGCAGGCTATATACTACCCATCTGTATATCTATTCATCTTTCAGTATCTCAAACCAGATGAGTATAAATTCACATCTGATCAGCACATATGGATATATTATTTTACTACAAACTCATCAAAAGTTCCACCCATAAACTTTCACTTTACATTTCCAAACTTTTCAACCAGACAAGACAAGGTTCTCACACTAACTCTTACCTTCGTATGTGATTGGAAAGTGTAGAAACTCTTGGGGTATGTCTACATATTAGAATATTACTAAATTGACTGACTTATCTTGGATGGATATTCTTTCGAATTTGAATGATGGGGATGATGGAGATATGATGAAGATAATGATGATAATTATGATAGTGATGATGTTAAGGCTTCTGTTAATATTAATACTACAAATACTATGATGACGATGGTGATGATGATAATAATGATAATGATTATAATAATAACAATAATAATGATAATGATAATGATAGCACAATAACGATAGAATAACAAAAATAGCAATAATAATGATAATGATAATGGTAATAATGATAATGATGACGATAACAGGAATAATGATAATAAACATGATAATGATGTAAAAAGGTATGAATAAGAATGAAAATCTTCACAATGCAAGATCTGTATTAGACCGGTTTCGATTATATTTTCGTAAGATATACATGATTGAATTTATCAACACCGGTCAAATACAACTCTTGAATTGTGAAGATATTAATTCTCTTTCATCCCTTTTCTACATTTGTCAACATGAATACGGTTCAGTGAAAATGGCAGTGATGGTGATGATGATAACAGCAATTGTAAAAATAATAATGATTATAATAATAGCGATACTGATAATGATAATAGAAATACTAATAATGATGAAGATAATGGTAACGATGATGATGATGATGATAATAATGATAATAGTTATAATAATGATAATAGTGATAATAATAATAATAATAATAATAATGATAATGATAATGATAATGATAACAATAATGATAAAAATAGTAATAATAGTAGTAGTAACAAAAAAAAAAAAATAATGATAATAATAATAATGATAACGATCATTATAATGATAATGATAATGATAATAATGATAATAATAATAAAAATAACATTAATAATAACATTAATAATAATTCTAATAACAACAATAATAATAATAATAGTAAAAATAATAATAATAATAATAATAACAATAATAACAATAGTGATGGTAGTAATAATAATAATGATAAAAATAATAATAATAACAATGATGTTAATAATATAAATA
This sequence comes from Penaeus chinensis, assembly GCF_019202785.1. Taxonomy (NCBI): domain Eukaryota; kingdom Metazoa; phylum Arthropoda; class Malacostraca; order Decapoda; family Penaeidae; genus Penaeus; species Penaeus chinensis. The sequence continues at coordinate 38,970,783 of NC_061821.1, read as the reverse complement.
ATAATAAAATATAATAATAGTAATAATTATAGTAATAATAATGATAGCAATGATAATAATAACAATAATAATAAAATATAATAATAGTAATAATGATAATAATTATAACAACAACAACAACAATAATAATAATAATAATAATAATAATAATAATAATAATAATAACAGTAATAATAATAGTAATGATAATAATAATAAAAATATTAATAATGATAATGATAATGATAATAACAATGATGATGATAATAATAATAATAACAACAATAATAATGATAATAATAATAATAATAATAATAATAATAATAATAATGATAATAATAATGACAACAATAATAGTGATTATATTGATATTGACAACAATAGTGAAAGGAAGAAAAGTAATATTAATGATAACAATGACAGTGATAATAAAAGCAATAACAATAACGATGATAAAAGCCCGGATAAACAGCAAAGATTTCTAAAAAAAAACAGCAAAAAGGGAGACTGCAACGACGTGGGTATAAGATAAGGTAAAAGAGAGTAGATAGGTAGACAAGTGATAAACATGGAAATAGATGGAAATAAGTAAATAGATTTTCCAAAGAGAAGAGGTGGCGGATGGAGTCACAGAGTAAGGGGGTTGGTTACACAGGAAGGCAAGGTAGCATTATGAAGCGTTGTCAGATAGGGCGACCTGAAATAGATAAGTTTACATGGGGAATAGAAAGAAGATATTACTGAACGCATTATACAGGGTCCCAATAAGCCACTAGGCCTGCGTCGAAAGTGGTTGGTGTTTATCTAACCCCTGTGTTTTATCTTATTTTGTTGTTGTTGTGGAGTGAAGTGAAGGACAGTCCACGTGTTTCATATGCTTTATAATGTGTATTAGTTTTTAAAAATCCTGAACAAGTGCAGTATTGTTGAGAGGATTCAGGATTTCGGTCAGTCAACATGCTGTCCTATTTTCAGGAAGTTCTGTTCCTGGGTCGTTACTCTTAATTCTAATAAAACAATTTATTTATGAGAGGTCCCCTTCAAAGCGAAAACTCGAGTAACATATCAGAAGTATCTACCAGAATATCCTTTTCCTCCTTCCTTCCGCTAGAGAGTGCAAGAAAGAAAGAAAGAAAAATAAATAAGTATGGGGAATTTGCGGAGTTCGAAGCCCCGAATACAAGACGGAGCGAGAATCACGATCAGCTCAGAAATCTTAAAATCTCTCATTAGAACTTTCCCCGTTCAGCGTGACCTCCGCGGATCTCCGTCGAAATACTTTTAATGAGGTGTATCGGGCATTCTGACCTGCTGCAGGAGGAGGAGATCTGACATGCATAATGACCTGAGAGCGTCGGGGAGAACTTCGCTGCTGAGGCTTTAGAGCTCTGGTGGACTTCGTAAGCTCTGTGATATATGGCTTTCTGGGCAGGGGGGGCGGGGGCGGGGGTTCGTTCTTCTCTTCTGTTTCTAAACGTTTCTGGAGACTTTGATGCATGGCCATTCGCGCACATGACTGTAGTTCTGAGGTTCTCAGATGTTTTTATTTAAATTCTTTTAATTCATTTTTTTCTACTTGTGCGTCGACCTCTCACCTTTCTTCTTAAAGCCATTTTTATATATTTATTTGTTTAACTGTCATTAATATTATTATCGTTATTATTATGATCATCATTATTATTGTTATTATCATTATTATTTTTTTATTATTATCATTATTATATTATTATCATCATTATTATTGTACTTATTATTATTATTACTATTATTATCATTATTATTATTATTATTGTTATCATCCTTATCATTATTATTATTATTATTATTATTATTATTATTATTATTATAATTATTATTATTATTATTTCCTCTCTCTCCATTCGCCGCTCTGCCACCCCCCTCTCTCACAAAACTTCCTTTTAAATTCACTCATCTCTTCCATTTTTAAACCCTACATCTGCCTCTTCCACTTTTCTCTTCCTCCCTAACCTTCACCACCTCCGCTCCCCTATCTCCTTCCCTCCCCCCTTCCCTTTCCCCTTTCTCTATAATTCCCCTCCATTTCCTCTTCCTCATCTCCCCTTTCTCTTCGGACCGCCTTCCCCTTGCTTCTTTCCTTTCCTCCTTCAGTCCTCTTCGCCTACCTTTCTCCTTCTCATCATGTTTTCCTTTACGTCCCCTTTCTTCTGCCCCCTTCCTTTCCCCTTCCTCTCTTGCCTTCTTTCTCATCCTTGTACATTAACTGACGGTCAAACCACATCAGTTCATTGTACTTAATTAGAAGAGTGATGATAATGATAACAACAACAACAATGATGATGATGATAAAGATAAGAACAGTAATAGTAATAACAATGATAAAGATAGTTCTGATAATGATGATATTGAGGTTAACAGAGTTAGAATAGGACTCTAATGGATACATATTGTGTGTGTGTGTGGTGTGTGTGTGTGTGTGTGTGTGTGTGTGTGTGCGCGCGCGTGTGCGTGTGTGATTTATACATACATACATATATATATATATATATATATATATATATATATATATATATATTGTTAATTATCACTTCATCTTACATCAAAATCAAGCGACTTTAACTCAGCAATCACATGGAATAGGA
>NC_061821.1:38924289-38931789 GCF_019202785.1 Penaeus chinensis | reverse complement strand
ACACACACACACACACACACACACCACAACACATTGCAGAATAACCCACACATCGCCACACATTCAAACAAATAAACACCAACAAACAATGTACTCAGACAAAGATATGCGTGAGTTCATTAAACACCCTGTATGCTAATTCCAAAGCTTCGTTTAACCCGTCAGTTCTAAATAGCTATAGTGCCCGACAGGACAGCATCCATCGATCATCAGTTCTACTTATTTCTTTCTGTGTGTTAATGAGTGGAGCTCATGAGGCATATTGTCGACTATAAATCAGTTAGCGCCAGTATATTCGTATCAGCAATAACAAAATTGAGTGCGGGGAGGGCAGAGAGGGGCAATAAAAGGAAGAGAGATAGAAAATACGATGAAAAAGGAGAGAGGGAATACAATAATGGTTTGTACGAATAAACAGTGAAATGTAAATAAGGGAAACCGACAAAAAGTATCAAAATTTTCCCCATTTACCCTCAGAATGTACAATAAAATCTTTACAGACTCAGTATGCAGTACTCATTACAGTGCAGATAGTTTGTTTTTGAGATGCTGAAATTCTGGCGAAGGATTAATCAATGTCCAATATATTTCATCTCTCCTGCCTGTGACTGCCACTGTATATTTTCTTTGAAGCTTTTGTTAAACGTCTTTTATAAATATGCGTTTTTTATTCTTCGTGTCTGCATATCCGTTCGTCTCTCTGCCGTGTGATTTTCACTTATCGTCATATTATACTGAAGAACATACATATAGTACTGAATATATGTATATATGCTAACTCCACACGCAGCTCCAAAATAAGATGAGTGTATAACATTAATGAATATCTCATTACGAAAAGGATTATTCTGTCAGCGCAAAACCGTTTACAAACTGGTCTTTTCGCTGCTGATCTTGTGTAATCGCTTTTCCCTTTGTTTTCAATAACAGATGATATTTAACAGTTGTTCCTCACTCAGAGCCGAAACTCAGTGTGATTCTTTCCCTCATTGGCCCTCGTCGTTTCTCGGCGGGTCGGCTGCCCGGAGTGACGCGGCGAAAAACGATCTCTCTCTCTCTCTCTCTCTCTCTCTCTCTCTCTCTCTCTCTCTCTCTCTCTCTCTCTCTCTCTCTCTCTCTCTCTCTCTCTCTCTCTCTCTCCCTCTCTCTCTCTCTCTCTCTCTCTCTCTCTCTCTCTCTCTCTCTCTCTCTCTCTCTCTCTCTCTCTCTCTCTCTCTCTCTCTCTCTCTCTCTCTCTCTCTCTCTCTCTCTCTCTCAGTCTCTCTGTCTCTGTTGCAATACTGGCAAAGGCAACAACAATTAAGATGATAATTTCGCCTCTTTCTCACTCATTCACTCACTCAATCACTTACTCACTCACTCACTCACTCACTCACTCACTCACTCACTCACTCTCTCTCTCTCGCTCTCTCTCTCGCTCTCTCTCTCTCTCTCTCTCTCTCTCTCTCTCTCTCTCTCTCTCTCTCTCTCTCTCTCTCTCTCTCTCTCTCTCTCTCATCTGAGTCACTCTTTCTCACTCATTCACTCACTCAATCACTTACTCACACACTCACTCACTCACTCACTCACTCACTCACTCACTCACTCTCTCTCTCTCTCTCTCTCTCTCTCTCTCTCTCTCTCTCTCTCTCTCTCTCTCTCTTTCACTCACTCACTCACTCACTCACTCTCTCTCTCTCTCTCTCTCTCTCTCTCTCTCTCTCTCTCTCTCTCTCTCTCTCTCTCATCTGAGTCACTCTTTCTCACTCACTCACTCACTCACTCACTCACTCACTCTCTCTCACTCTCTCTCTCTCTCTCTCTCTCTCTCTCTCTCTCTCTCTCTCTCTTCTGAGTCACTCTTTCTCACTCATTCACTCACTCAATCACTTACTCACACACTCACTCACTCACTCACTCACTCACTCACTCACTCACTCACTCACTCACTCACTCACTCACTCTCTCTCTCTCTCTCTCTCTCTCTCTCTCTCTCTCTCTCTCTCTCTCTCTCTCTCTCTCCCTCTCTCTCTCTCTCTCTCCCTCTCTCTCTCTTCTTCACTCTCTCTCTCTCTCTCTCTCTCTCTCTCTCTGCTTCAATCACTTGTGTCTCGCCAATAACCGATATTTAAAATGTCTTTGTTGACAATACTCTCTTCATCTTCCTGTTTATTTGATTTTAGTCATGCATATCCCTTTATATGCTAACTTGCATGTTTGTGCAAGTGTATTGTTGAATGAGTTATTTGCGAGGATATGATAACGAGGGTTTACTCTGATACGATGTTCTTATCAACTATTATAACTGCAAATGTTCACTAGAAGTAAAAGGAACTGACGGCATCCACGTTGCAAGTCATATTTTAATGATATCAGAACCCGTCTTACAAATATCGAAATGGTTCGTTCATTTCTTTCCCCACCAATCAAAGAAGTCCACGTCAACATTTCATTCATAGAGTACTTCACAGAGAAAAACACGAACTCCGAACGGCCCCGAAACAAGTCCGCACCGGCGTTGATCGGAAGCTTATATGTGAGTCCCGCTAAAAGAACGCGCGATGGTTTAATCAATGTCCGATAATTCTCGTCGCCTTCGGTCGTGTGTCTGGCGCCGCTGTTCTTCCTTTGTGAGATTTCGCTGTACGTTTTCCTCTTTGAGGTTTCGGTCCTCTGAGAACTTCATTCGGGTTGACGTGCTTCTTCCTTTACAACAAGTCTGTTTTCCCTCTCACGGCCATGGTTTGTTCATGGTTTCTTTTACTGTTTACACTTGTAGAACGTGACCGAGTCTTTTTATCGTAACTATTGCTTTTGAATGTCTTATCTGTGCTTGCCATTCACTAGTAATCACATCTGGAAAAGAGAAAGAAATTGTGTCAGGTATAGATCAGTAGCTTCCTATCAACTATTCCGAAATATAGCAAACATTTTCTCAGTGAAGACATACTTTCGCATACCGTTTCCCGTAATTCTTTTTATTCCCTTATATAGTTACCTATTATCTATCTGTCTCCCACCTGCTAGACATAGTACATCAGTCTAAGCCAACCTGCTACGCATAATTCCTTCATATTACTAAATGTCCCTTCGTACATCATTAGGAGAAAGAACAAAACAAAACAAGACAAACTGAAACAATAACAAAAACAGCCGTGTCCTACTCTTTATATGATGCAATTATATTCAGGTTATTGACTGATAACACTGTATAGAGTTCTCCAAATGAATGGAAATTTAATGAGAACAAATCGTCAAATCAGACCCATGATTTGGCAAAAAAAAAAAAAATGATTCACTCTATTACCCGGAATGGAATGTGCGTTAACTGTTCCCTGGGTGTGTCGACTAAACGTACTCTGAATGTGTAGGAGTATAATGTAAATGCAGTTGAAATATATCAGAATGTAAATTAAAGTTAAGAGTCAGAGCAAAGTCCAAAACAGGCAAATAAACCGACATTCCTTCTCTCCCTTGTACACACTGCGACACTGGATTAGTGATAGTTATGCGAGATTACCAATGTTCAGATCCTGTAAATATTTGCTGTCCGTCTACAGTGTATTCATTAAATAAATACACACAGCATATATACTCGCAAAATATGTATTTACGAATATATGACTTTCCCTTGGCGCTTCCTCCTCGTGTCCTAAGAGGTGCCTCGGCCCTCCGTCAGCGCCCTCGAGTCGCGCCCAGGTTCCCTCCCGCCGGGGCTTCGCTGATGCGGCTTCATCGATGGTCGCTCCTCTGGGCTCAGTCACCGTGTCGTCAATAACCGGCGCTTTACACATGGCTGTCTTCACTCCCTTGACGCATTTCCCTCCCTGACTCTCCCGGATTTCCCTCCCTGACTCTCCTGGGTTTCCCTCCCTGACTCTCCCGGATTTCCCTCCCTGACTCTCCCGGGTTTCCCTCCCTGACTCTCCCGGATTTCCCTCCCTGACTCTCCTGGGTTTCCCTCCCTGACTCTCCCGGATTTCCCTCCCTGAATCTCCTGGGTTTCCCTCCCTGACTCTCCCGGATTTCCCTCCCTGACTCTCCCGGATTTCCCTCCCTGACTCTCCCGGGTTTCCCTCCCTGACTCTCCCGGATTTCCCTCCCTGACTCTCCTACATTTCCCTCCCTGATTCGTCGGTTGTGCCTTTTTTATTATATCCTAGATCCTATAAACATGATAGAGGATGATAAGAATATGTCATCCGGTACTTTAGTGTACGATGGCATGGAAGGAAGGACGTGTTTTCAGAACATTAATTATGGCAATGCATATCTATCTTCGTCCGTAAACCCATACATGTTAGATATATTCTTGTATATGCAGGTGCTCGTAAGAAAAAATATAAAGATAAAAACAAATGCCATTCACACTCACGCATCTCCTTTTTTTTTTTTTTTTTTTTTTTTTTTTTTTTTTTTTTTTTTTTTTACAAATATGCTTAAAATGAAAAAGAGAGAGAGACAGAAAGGTGATAATGTTAACGAAATAGGTAGGACTCACCTTATACACACGACACGGTAGAATCGTCCCATTTTCGACCTTCTGGGCAACGCAGCTTGTAGGGCGTGGCTTTTGCTCCTGAAATAATGTCCCTTTGTCATCTCTTTATTTTAATATATTTGCGTGAGTTGTTTATCTATTGATTATGTATAGATCATTATTTTCCTTGCAGCTTGATTGTTACAAAAATAGGATTATCTCGAGCATGTAGTATCACAGGTCAAGACCCATATCTCATTTTCAGAAAATATTCTCTAAATTAGATACAAGTTCAATCAGGTATACAACAAAATTTAAAACTCTTGCTTTTCATCGGAGAAAGAAAAAGCTTGTGGACAGACCATCGACTACAAAGAGAATCAAAGAGAAACAGTGTGAACATGTGATCTTGTGAAGTAGAATGCTGGGGTTGCTTTAGTAACTCACCTCCGGCACTAGTCTGTGGAAAGAGAAAAGCAGGGTGGTTAAAATATGAATCATATCATTATGTAAACAGGTATACAATTATGTGTGTGTGTGTGTGTGTGTGTGTGTGTGTGTGTGTGTGTGTGTGTGTGTGTGTGTGTGTGTGTGTGTGTGATCATATGGTGCAAGCAAAAATATACATAAAAAATAAAGAAAAAGAAAAACTGACATCATATAGCATTAACTATGTATATATAAAATTCCATGGTACACTGACATATGCGCAGTATAACTTACGGAACAGTAGACGAAGCCAGCGACGTCATCGGGGTCGGCGCGGAAGCAGCAGTCGCAGTCGCAGATCTCAGGGACCTTATTACACGTAGCGACAGTGGCCTCGTGAGCGCAGGTCCTGAGGTCTTGGTCCCAGGCCGTTCCGGGAGGGCAAGTCATTGAGAAAATCCCTGCGAAGCTGCATTGTATGTACTGGTGGCAAACGGTGGGATGGGGAAGGTACTGACCCATAGAGGAACTTTCGCACCGGACTTGATGGCCGTCTAATTCCTGACAGAAGGGCAAAGAACAATCTTCACCCTGTGCAGCGTTGGCCGAAAAGGCTGCTAGGAGAGCAACAACAGCTAAGCCATGAAGTGCCATACTCTGGTGTCAGGAGCTAGCCAATTTCTAGCTGCCAGCGTGGGTAGTCTCTTTTATCAGGGCCGGCCATAGGGGTGCCAAGTTTAACTTTCTAGAAATTTGGCTTATCTACGATAGACGCAAGACTTCAAATATGAAAACTGTGTTATTAAATTTATTTAAAGATTTCATAATTTCTTACTGTGTTTTCTTATTGGTTCCCCGCAAATGCTCCCAATATTACAAGCTTTTCTTTACTAATCGGATATAATATACAGATTCAAACAGTTGAAATGAATCGTAAAGAAACGCGAATTACGTGAATTAAGTATAAGAAAACAACAGAAGGGTAAGAACAAATTCCTGTCTTTACTTCATCACTATTATCGAATTAAAAAGATTAAGCACGAGATGAGACTGCTTTTCCCTGCTACCTCGTCCTCTGGTCTCTGTCTCTCTCTCTTTCTAGCTCTCCTACCTTTCTTCCCCCTGTCCCCCCCCCCCTCTCTCTCTCTCTCTCTCTCTCTCTCTCTCTCTCTCTCTCTCTCTCTCTCTCTCTCTCTCTCTCTCTCTCCCTCCCTCCCTCCCTCTCTCTCTCTCTCTCTCTCTCTCTCTCTATCTATCTATCTATCTATCTCTCCCTCCCTCCCTCTCTCTCTCTCTCTCTCTCTCTCTCTCTCTCTTTCTCTCTCTCTCTCTCTCTCTCTCTGTGTGTGTGTGTGAGGGGGGGGGTGGGGGCATTGCATGTAAGCGTTACACAGATACCAATTAATCAGTAAAATTTAAAAGGCTGGCAGAATGAAACAAAGAATATCATTTTTTTTTTTTTTTTTATCGGTAGGCAAAATCTATACTGGCATTTATGACAAGGAGGATCGGAGACCTCGGGGCGTGGGAGATACATGATCATCATTCTTGTAAGGTCAAAGGGCTAGCATAATCACAGACATAGTTTAGACAGATAACCCATATTTTTGACGACCAGGTAACTTGGAAAGGAATTGCTGAAAAGGGTTTGTAAAGATGAGGACCTGTTTACGACAAGCCAGTTTTAGGAGCTAAAAGCCTACGTTAGTATAAATCAGTGTATTTGATCATGTGAAAGAACGGGGAAAGGATATTAATGATAAAAAAATAAATAAAAGATACTTCGTTGATATTTCAGTTTACAAAAGAACAACGACTGTTACAACCACTCAGTTATTAACCAAACCCTTTCCCAAATGAGACATAGAAAACTGACGGGCATACGGTAATCCACGTGTTGACTTTCACGCTTACTTGACTGTTTTGAATGGTTATATGTGCTGTGTTGTTACCTTCCCCACATCAAAGAGTATTGCCGATCAGGCCATATATCCACATAGGCGTTATTACAGATTTATGATCTAACTCCATTTTAGATGTTATCAGTACGTTAATCCAACACCTTTTAACATAAAGAAAAAAAAAAGAGTTTCTTTCTATTGCAGTTCCCAAAGGCTACAATTGAATGCATAATTTGCAATGATGACGATGGTAATACTAAAGGGAAATGTTAATGATAACCGTGATTCGTCCTTTTATCATTATCACTGTAATAATAATAATAATAATAATAATAATAATAATAATAATAATAATAATAATAATAATGATAATAATATTAATAATAATAATAGTGAAGATGATGGTGATAATGACGATGATGAGGATGGTGATAATGATAACAGTAGCAATATAACAACACCAAAAAAACAATAATAATAACAATTGTAATGATGATAACAGTAATGATAATAGTAATAGTAATAATAAAAATAATGACATTGATAATAATGATAATAATAATAATGATCATGATAATAATAATGATCATGATAATGATCATGATAATAATAATGATCATGATAATGATAACAGTAATAAAGTTAATCATACTATTAATAATGATGATAATGATAAAGATAATAAGAACAATAATAATGATAATGATAATA
>NC_061821.1:38891789-38899289 GCF_019202785.1 Penaeus chinensis | reverse complement strand
ATCGGTCTCAGTACTAGATTGTATTCCTTTTCTCTTCCGCGAGATTTTACTTGTATCTTATTATCAGCACTGTCATGCCTGATTATATATATATATATTTATACATGTACATTTATTTTTTTTATTTTTTTCTTACTTTTCTATTTTTCCTTTTGTCTCTCTTTTTTCTTACTTTTCTATTTTTCCTTTTCTCTCTCTTTTTTCTTACTTTTCTTACTTTTTTTTTTCTTTTTTTTCTTTTCCTCCTTTGGTCTTTTTCTTTCTTTTTTCTTTTCTTCCCCTCTTTTCTTTCTTACTTTTGATTTTACTAACAACGCGAGAGAGAGAGAGAGAGAGAGAGAGAGAGAGAGAGAGAGAGAGAGAGAGAGAGAGAGAGAGAGAGAGAGAGAGAGAGAGAGAGAGAGAGAGAGAGACGCTGTCCGTCGGGGCAGTTTATCGTTCCGTGAGCGCTTCGCTTCACGACAAAAAGGAGCGAGATGGTCCAGGGCATCAGCAGGAAACCAAAAACAAGCGAAGCATGCAGAGGGAGATGAAACACAGCAACAGCAACATCGGCACTACAGAGGGTAGAGGAGAAGTAGAAGAAGAAAAAGAAGAAGAAGAAGAAAAGAAAAGAAGAAGAAGAAAGAAGAAGAAGAAGAAGAAGAAGAAGAAAAAGAAGAAGAAGAAGAAAAGAAAAAGAAGAAGAAGAAGAAAGAAGAAGAAGAAGAAGAAGAAGAAGAAGAAGAAGAAGAAGAAAGAAGAAGAAGAAGAAAAAGAAAAAGAAAAAGAAAAAGAAAAAGAAAAAGAAAAAGAAAAAGAAAAAGAAAAGAAAAAGAAAAAGAAAAAGAAAAAGAAAAAGAAAAAGAAAAAGAAAAAGAAAAAGAAAAAGAAAAAGAAAAAGAAAAAGAAAAAGAAAAAGAAAAAGAAAAAGAAGAAGATAGAAGAAGAAGAAGAAGAAGAAGAAGAAGAAGAAGAAGAAGAAGAAGAAGAAGTAGAAGTAGAAGAAGAAGAAGAAGAAGAAGAAGAAGAAGAGAAGAAGAAGAAGAAGAAGAAGAAGAAGAAGAAGAAGAAGAAGAAGAAGAAGAAGAAGAAGAAGAAGAAGGAGAAGAAGAAGAAAGCGCACGACACGACAACAGCGGCACCGGGAAGTCGGCAGGCGGGGACGGGTCATGGAGGTCAGGGTGACGTCACAAGGAGATTGCGTAATCATATAACTGAAAACCGTTTGCCAATGATTCAACTCCAAACAGAAATCGCGGTGAAAGAAAAGGAAAAGAAACGCCATGGTGAACGAAGAAAGTAATTCAGTAATAGTTGCGACAATCATTTCACATTTCTGACGGAAAAATGAGTAGAAAAAAAGATAACTGAAGATGGAAAATAAAGAAACGCCAATTATAAAGCAAATCAGCTGCATCTAACGCAAGAAACAATTAATAACTTTTTTTCCTGACAGAGCTGTAACTGGTATTGTATTCGTTATATACCGTTAATCCCGCCACAGAAACTACTGGTATATAATGCGTCGAAGGTCTCGATACAGAAATTAACAATAGTATTGGCCAGGTCTCAGGGCTGTGGAAGATCTGACGTCCCGGCCATATGCTGGAGGGCTGTCGCGATATGGCGTGAGATCGTAGACTGAGTGAAGTTACTCTTATAATCTGAGAGCATGAGAGAGAGAGAGCGAGAAAGAGAGAGAGAGCGAGAGAAAGAGAGAGAGAGAGAGAGAGAGAGAGAGAGAGAGAGAGAGAGAGAGAGAGAGAGAGAGAGAGAGAGAGAGAGAGAGAGAGAGAGAGAGAGAGAGAAATGATCCTTACAGTGAATGCAAGGATTATTGACCAGCATACTAAATACTCCTTATCAAAACCTCGATCTTAACTTGCCTCGAATTTAGTGACACGGAAGGAAAGGGAAGATAAGACGACCGATGTAGAAGTCTGACTGTCTTTGCCAATTCAATATTCTGTTGTCTTTCTTTCGCTCCTTTTGTTAGTGTATTAACAAAGTAAATGTATTTTTCGTTGCATTTTATGTAAATGTTTAAGTATCTGCAGTTCAAAATTAATTTGAATTATAAAGTTCTATATGTTATGCCAACAACTGTTGATTTTATAACATTCCAAAAGGTAACCTAATTATGAATATTTCGCAGTCATCTCATCAAACCTACAGGATACTTACTTTTACCATTGTATCCGAGAAGATTCTCACTCAACACGCTCATTCTGTACAGCACAATGGAGGACCTTAGAAGCTTCAAACCAGACCAGGTGACCCAATCGCCATTATTGAAAACCTGAATAAATTATTCTCATAAAACGCGGACGAGCATTTCGTCAACAACAAAACCGTTTACGACGCCACCGGAAAACATCCATCACTTTTACACTCCCTGCGGTTCTCAATTAATCAAGGAGGAGGAACCATAACGGCCTACAAGGTATATTACCTGAAATGCCATGACGGAAGGAACAGCCACATAATACCTGGGTATTGAGTAGTAAATATGGTGACCGACCATTCAGGGCGACAGGTGAAGAGTAAGTGCGGGGAGGGAGTGGTTTCCCTGACTGCCAATAGATGTCGCTCGTATCGCATTAGGCTGGACACAAACGTTTGCGGGATTTGTCGTAAGCCAGCGGCCGCTCCAGCCTGACTCCTGATGAAGCTAGTAAATCGCCAACTTGTAGGGGGTGAGGTCGAAGTCTTCGCTTTATTAAGGATTTTCGAATCCATTGCATCATTTATAGGGATCTGAATAGGATTTGGAATTAAACGAAGTAAGCACAGAGAGGAGGGTCAGTGATAAATGATCCATCCGTGGATTTGTTCCACGCGGCCAGCGAACGTCTCTGTGGCAGCTTCTCGTGTAAGAAGACTTAAAGGAATTACAGTGATGTGTCGACGTTGTTCATCTCATATTGTTGTTGCATTTGTGTAGAAGCAAGATTCTCTCTCTCTCTCTCTCTCTCTCTCTCTCTCTCTCTCTCCCTCTCTCTCTCTCTCTATCTCTCTCTCTCTCTCTCTCTCTCTCTCTCTCTCTCTCTCTCTCTCTCTCTCTCTCTCTCTCTCTCTCTCTCTCTCTCTCTCTCTCTCTCTCTGTTTGTATGTGAAGCACTTTAACAAAGATATATTTCAAATAGTCAACGTCCATTCAAACATTAAAATGAAAAGAAGAGGAAAGAAAAATCAAAGAGCCAATAGACAAACTAAGATGTTAATAGCTGACTATAATTCCACCCTACATGTTAATACCCTGATGCGCCAATTAATTCTACATAGACAAGATAAAAGCGGAATGTAGATTGCTCCGCGAGTGTCCGCAATTTATAACAGGTTATAGCAGAGGACCAGAGAGAAGAGGAAAGAGGGGAAAGGGAGAGGGGAAACAGAAATGCAAAAAGGGGAAAGAGCGAAAGGGATAGGAATAGGGGAAACAGATAGGGGGGGAGAGGGGAACGGGGGAAAGGGGACTAGGGGAATAACCAACAGTTGTAATGAAGAGTGACGCCGTGGTCCCCTCGGGAAGCGCCGCTGCCCGCTGATTATACTATCCGCCAGCAAGACACGTCAGGGGGAGCAGGGAGGGAGGGAGGGAGGGAGGGAGAGAGGGAGGAAGATGGAGAGAGAAAGAGAGAATGAGAGAATGAGAGAGAGGGAGGGAGAGAGAGAGGGAGGGAGGGAGGGAGGGAGGGAGGGAGGGAGGGAGGGAGGGAGGGAGAGAGAGAGAAAATGAGAGAGAGGGAGGGAGGGAGGGAGGGAGGGAGGGGTGGAGGAAGAGGGAGAGAGAAGAGATAATGAGAGAGAGGGAGGGAGGGAGGGAGGAGAGAGGGAGGGAGGGAGAAAGAGGGAGAGAGAAAGAGAGAATGAGAGAGAGGGAAGGAGAGAGGGAGGGAGGGAGGGAGGAAGAGGGAGAGAGAAAGAGATAATGAGAGAGAGGGAGGGAGAGAGAGAGGGAGGGAGGCAGGGAGGGAGGGAGGAAGAGGGAGAGAGAATGAGAGAGAGGGAGGGAGGAAGAGGGAGAGAGAAAGAGAGAATGAGAGAGAGGGAGGGAGAGAGAGAAGGAGGGAGGGAGGAAGAGGAAGAGAGAAAGAGAGAATGAGAAAGAGGGAGGGAGGGGGGAAGAGGGAGAGAGAAAGAGATAATGAGAGAGAGGGAGGGAGGGGGGAAGAGGGAGAGAAAAAGAGAGAATGAAAAAGAGGAGGGAGGGAGGGAGAAAGGGAGGGAGGGAGGAAGAGGGAGAGAGAAAGAGAGAATGAGAGAGAGGGAGGGAGGGAGAGAGGGAGGGAGGGAGGAAGAGGGAGAAAGAAAGAGAGAATGAGAGAGAGGGAGGGGGAGAGAGAGGGAGGGAGGGAGGAAGAGGGAGAGAGAAAGAGAGAGAGAGAGAGAGAGAAAGAGAGAATGAGAGAGGGGGAGGGAGGGAGGAAGAGGGAGAGAGAAAGAGAAAATGAGAGAGAGGGAGGGGGAGAGAGAGGGAGGGAGGGAGGAAGAGGGAGAAAGAAAGAGAGAATGAGAGAGAGGGAGGGGGAGAGAGAGGGAGGGAGGGAGGAAGAGGGAGAGAGAAAGAGAGAGAGAGAAAGAGAGAATGAGAGAGAGGGAGGGAGGGAGGAAGAGGGAGAGAGAAAGAGAGAACGAGAGAGAGGGAGGAAGAGGGAGAAAGAAAGAGAGAATGAGAGAGAGGGAGGGGGAGAGAGAGGGAGGGAGGGAGGAAGAGGGAGAGAGAGAGAGAGAATGAGAGAGAGGGAGGGAGGGAGGAAGAGGGAGAGAGAAAGAGAGAATGAGAGATAGGGAGGGAGAGAGGGAGGGAGGGAGGGAGGAAGGGGGAGAGAGAAAGAGAGAGAGAGAAAGAGAGCATGAGAGAGAGGGAGGGAGGGAGAGAGGGAAGGAGGGAGGAAGAGGGAGGGAGAAAGAAAGAATGAGAGAGGGGGAGGGAGAGAGAGTGGGAGGGAGGGAGGGAGAGGAAGAGAGAAGGAGAGAATGAGAGAGAGGGAGGGGGAGAGAGAGGGAGGGAGGGAGGAAGAGGGAGAGAGAAAGAGAGAATGAGAGAGAGGGAGGGAGGGAGAGAGGGAGAGAGGGAAGGAGGGAGGAAGAGGGAGAGAGAAAGAGAGAATGAGAGAGAGGGAGGGAGGGAAAGAGGGAGGGAGGGAGGAAGAGGGAGAGAGAAAGAGAGATGAGAGAGAGGGAGGGAGGGAGGAAGAGGGAGAGAGAAAGAGATAATGAGAGAGAGGGAGGGAGAAAAGAGGGAGGGAGGGAGGAAGAGGGAGAGAGAAAGAGATAATGAGAGAGAGGGAGGGATAGAGAGAGGGAGGGAGGGAGAAAGAGGGAGAGAGGAAGAGAGAATGAGAGAGAGGGAGGGAGAGAGAGAGAGGGAGGGAGAGAGAGAGGGAGGGAGGGAGGGAGGAAGAGGGAGAGAGAAAGAGAGAATGAGAGAGAGGGAGGGAGAGAGAGGGAGGGAGGGAGAGAGAGAGGGAGGGAGGGAGGAAGAGGGAGAGAGAAGGAGAGAAGGAGAGAGAAGGAGGGAGAGAGAGAGGAAGGGAGGGAGGAAGAGGGAGAGAGAAAGAGAGAATGAGAGAGAGGGAGAGAGAGAGAGGGGGGAGGGAGGAAGAGGGAGAGATAAAGAGGGAGGGAGAGAGAGAGGGAGGGAAAGAGGAAGAGGGAGAGAGAAAGAGAGAATGAGAGAGAGAGAGAAGGACGGACACAGAGAGAGGTGAGAAGGAATGGTTATATAAAACAAATACTAAAACACACACACACAGAGGGAGAGAGGGAGGGAGGGACAGACAGACAGACAGAGTACGTGAGGGATAAAAAGAATATGACACATGGTTGGAAAGAAATAAGATTTTCGGTGGAATAAAAAGAGAGATAGAAAAGCGGAAAAAGTTTATATTAGCATACAATTACACGGGGAAAATATAAAGAGGCAGGTACAAAAGGGATAACAAAGGTATGTAAGATAAAGAGGAATAACAAAGAGATGACGTGAACGAGATGGAAGAGCGAAGGAGAGAAAAGGAACAAGATTAAGTGTTAAAGTCAAAGAGAGATTAAGAGGCGAATAATCGCAGGAAGGAAATAAATTCAGGAAGAAAAGATTAGAAAAGGTAAAGAGATTCGAAGGAAATAGGAAATAATGAACTGAGTTTAAACACACACACACACACACACACACACACACACACACACACACACACATACATATATATATATATATATATATATATATATATATATATATATACATATATATATATATATATATATATATATATATATATATATATATATATATATATATATAGAGAGAGAGAGAGAGAGAGAGAGAGAGAGAGAGAGAGAGAGAGAGAGAGAGAGATACAGATATATACATGTGTGTGTGCATATATATATATATATATATATATATATATATATATATATATATACATATATATATACACACATGTATATATATATATATATATATATATATATATATTTTTTTTTTTTTTTTTTTTGACAGCCATTCATTCCACTGCAGGACATCGGCCTCTCTCAATTCACTATTGCGAGGTTATATGGCAGTGTCACCCTTGTCTGATTGGATGCCCTTCCTAATCAACCGCGATCCGGCGCAGGCATCGGAACCACGAGGGTCGGAGTCCAGTGCTCCAACCACTGGACCATCGCGGCAGTCATATATATACACATATATATACATATATATTTTTATCTATATAATTACATATATATACAAATATATGTATATTTATATGTGTACACACACACACACACACACACACACACACACACAACACACACACACACACACACACACACACACACACACACACACACACACATATATATATACATATATATATACATATGTATGTACACACACGCACATGTTTGTGCGCGCGCGTGTGTGCGTGTGTCTGCTTTATCACGTTTACAGTTATTGCCAACCAAATTGAGTACACTGCGCCCGAGCTCTCGTGCTGGTATTTATAATTTTGTTAAATAAAAAGGCTTCTACTTATAATTAGACTTATAATTAAACCACCGAGAGATCGAAAACAGAAAAGGGCTTTGTTAGTCTAGATAATATAAATCAACATAGATATATAAATAAGTAAAATAAAAGGAAAAAAAAGGAGAGATTATTTTACTTTCTTGTCCCATAAAAGGCTCATCTAGCTCACGCACGTGGAAATCTGTAATGTATGTATACTTGTAAACACAGACAGAAATAATATTTTTCATTTACTGTGATTTGACTCATCAAAACTAATCTGGGATGAACCATTCAGGGAATACAGTAAAGTTAATGTTAATTATGACTTCCTGATACAATGATAATAATGATGTTGATAATGATGATAATGATAATAATAACAAGAATAATGAACGTAG
The DNA here is from genome assembly GCF_019202785.1 of Penaeus chinensis. Taxonomy (NCBI): domain Eukaryota; kingdom Metazoa; phylum Arthropoda; class Malacostraca; order Decapoda; family Penaeidae; genus Penaeus; species Penaeus chinensis. The sequence continues at coordinate 38,891,909 of NC_061821.1, read as the reverse complement.
CAATAATAATAAGAATAACAATAATGAAATAATAATGATAATGATAATAGTAATAATAACAATGATAATAATAATAATAGTAATAATAATAATAATAAGGATAACAATGATATCATAATA
>NC_061821.1:38874289-38881789 GCF_019202785.1 Penaeus chinensis | reverse complement strand
AGTTGAAATATATCTGTACATTTTTGATATAGCGAATATCCCCTCGTCAGTTTTACGTGTTTATTTCGGAAAAAACAACAAATATATGCATATATATATGTCTATATATATATACACATATTGCTAGCATTGTTAAATATTCAGGTAAGAAAATTTGAATCATGTCTATTGAAGTGATTTAAGCGAAAAATCATCTGCCATCTGAAACACCTCTTACAACAATTAATTCATTCTGCCAACTCTTTAATGAACCTACAAACACAATCCTATACTGGGATCTTTACTTTATCATTTATCCTTGAAATTTCAAGTTACTAAAATTACAAGTTACTAAAATTAATGATCATTGGTAGTATATACGAACTACAATCTCTTATCACACTTCGCTGCATATTCTCTTATGGATTATGAACAAGTATTGGATAGCAGGTGTAGGATATATGATGCATATTAATCCCTTGAGGATATATTGCAACATTTGTTTTACATTTATTTCTTGGAATATGTATAATGTTATGTTCATATCATTAGAGGAATACAATTAGAATAACAATAGTAACAACTGTTAGGTGATGACACTTAACAATGACCCCGCTCACACACACACACAAATACACACGCTCGCGCGCGCGCACATGCACAAACATTTACACACACAAAGACAAATTCCTTTTACCTTTCAGTGCCCTAAAACCACTGGTATTATGATTTATTACACTAAAGGTAACGTGAATAGTGGTACTTGTGATGACGAACAAAACAAGAAAACTAACCTCTAAGAACATTGAACTAGTCTAAGGGATGATAATGTCATGCTCTCTGTCTGGCAATTGCAAATAAAACCACCTATTTTGTAGCTCGCTAATATTAACCATGCTGCGGCAAGATACAATATGCAGAAAGAAGAGATAGAATATGAAAAAAAAAAAAAAAAAATAGATGAAGAAGAAAAGTAAATCCGTATTTTGCCGCTGTGAAATTGTTTTCCTCTTTCCATAATAAATATGATTAAAATAATCATAATCACTAATGATGCATAATTCCTTTATAATAATAAGAATAGACCCATATTAATAGACACCTGATTTAGAAATAAACTCCTGCCACTACACAATTGATCTGAAATAAAACCCATTTTTGAAATGGATTCTTTCCAATGCCCACTTGATTTAGAAATAGATTCTTGCCTGGCACGATTGATTTAGAAATAGATTCATGCCAATACACATTTGATTCAGAAATGGATTCATGCCAATGCGCACTTGGTTTAGAAATATACTCTTGCCAGCGCACGCTTGATAAGGAAAAGATTCATGCCAATACATATTAGATTTATAAATAGAATCACGCCAATACACACTTGATTTAGAAAGACTTTATTCCCCGATATCCTTTGGATCTAGATAAAAAAAAAAAAATCTTCCCCAGTTCGGCATATTTCAGTGAGTGTTTCGTCAGTCCTGAATTTTACAATAAGCTGTCCCTCGACAGGTCAGCGTCACTGAAAACTGTCTCCGAGATCTGAATTTTGTATGATCTCTCCGAAGTGCATTTTGCCTACTTTGGGATTTTCGGGAAATTTGTAATTCGAAAATGAGTTATCGGTCATGAATTGAAATGGAAGCGGGACATGATTGAAACCTCGTCCATTTTAATTAGGCTTTGGCTGTTTCAGCGTTTATAAGTTTGTGTTATATTCATGTGTGTGTGTGGGTGTGGGTGTGTGTGTGTGTGTGTGTGTGTGTGTGTGTGTGTGTGTGTGTGTGTGTGTGTGTGTGTGTGTGTGTGTATGTGTGTGTGTGTGTGTGTGTGTGTGTGTGTGTGTGTGTGTGTGTGTTTACATATACATTCCACCAATATACATACATACATATCAATGATTTACTTTGTCCGTGACAGTTAAGTCAGGGAAGAAATTAGTTAATCTCATGACATAAAACACAATAAAAGTTAAAAAAAAAAAAAAAAAAAAAAAGGAAATCAGCAAACATCTTCCCGCGAATGTTCTTATCAAAAGACAATATCCATTTGATAAGGCAGTAGGCTGTAAATAACCTTTGTGATCCATTCGTCTCACGTCATGAAACGCCCCACGAATCGACCTTTAGAACATTTTAGAACTTTGAATACGAACTTTTCGTCGCAGCAGACTCGTGACAATGGCTTCCGTTATGTAAGATTAATAATTTAAAACATTTAGCAAAGTTATCTTTTATGTTCAAAACCACTGGGAGTAATAATTTTGATTTCATTATATTCAGCATTTTTCTACCATAAATTAATCCATACTAGCCACCGTTCGTCTGTGTGTGTGTGTGTTTGTTTGTTTGTTTGTTTGTGTGTGTGTGTTTGTTTGTTTGTTTGTTTGTTTGTTTGTTTGTGTGTGTGTATGTGTGTGTGTGTTTGTTTGTTTGTTTGTGTGTGTGTGTGTGTATGTGTGTGTGTGTGTTTGTTTGTTTGTGTGTGTGTGTGTGTGTGTGTGTGTGCGCATGATTGTGTGTGTGTGTGTTTATATATTTATCAATTTATCCGCTTATTCCCTCGTGGTCATGAGAGAATTAGCAATAGATAAATAAAAACAATATTTGTTTATGTCAAATTATATTTTCCTTTTTACACGCCAGATAATAAAAAAATGCTTGTTTCACTGACTAATCCATCCCCTGATCTATCTATCCAACTACCACTCCTTTCATTCGTTCATCCAGCTCTCGTCTCATCTACCAATTTATCCACCTGACCCAATCCATCCACCTATCCACCCAACCATCTATACATTCGCTTGTCGATTCATCCGGCTGTCATCTCATCCACCTATCCATCCGCCATTGTATCCACCTATCCGTTCATCCAACGGTCAGCTCAACCACCTATCCATTTGCCATTCTATCCACCTATCCATCCATCCAAATGTCACTTCATTCACCTATCCAATCTACCTAACCGTCATTCCATTCACCTATCCAACCATGCAAGTGCCATCTCTTTTACCCATCTATCTATCCATCTGTCATTCCATCCATCTATCCATCCAACAGTCACCACATCCGTCTCTCCTTCCGGTATTCCATCCACCTATCCATCTATCCACCATCCTTTCGAAACGTAAAGAGATGTATCCCTAGCCAAGCTATCGTCAAGGTTCTGTTCTCAATGCAGATGCAATTCACCTCCAGTTTACCTGACGTATTTCGACCATAAAGTTTTACAAAGTCGTAACAATGAAATTATTACAGAAAAATGGATTCCCCGTAAGTTTTTTTTTTTTCACCCTCTGGCTGTATATATATTCGCGTTTTTTTCCATATTCTTAAAGCTGATAGAGTTTTGGTGATTCGTTTTCCTCAGCTTTGCGGATAGTCAAAAATAAGGTTATCCGAAAAGATATATATATATATATATATATTTTTTTTTTTTTTTTTTTTTTTTTATAGAATCGACACTGCTTATTACTGGCATATTTTGGATGTATGTGTGTACATAAGCGTGTTTGGATGTATGTGCGTATATAAGTGTGTTTGGATGTATGTGCGTATATAAGTGTGTTTGGATGTATATGTGTTTACATGTGTGTTTGGATGTATGTGTGTATACAAATGTGTTTGGATTTATGTGTACGTGCGTATAAGATCGCAGTTTTCTTGAGGTACCTGTGTATATGTATATGTATATAAAAAACAAAACAAAAAAAAAAGCTGCGGGAATATAGTCGAAAAATATAATATTTTTCGGACACTGTAAAGGGTTTCTTGAGATAAAACACATACACACACGCACATACAAACACACAAGGCGAATTTAGAATTTATTTGTAGATTCGAATTCTTTCATTGGCGTCGATCATGAGTGGCCCTCAACTAACCAGTCACCCCGCCCTCTTATGTGATCCCCTCCCCCTCCCCTCCCCTCCCTCCCCGTACCCCTTCACACTCACTACCCCCCCCCCCCTCCCTGCCCAGCGACCGCCTCCCTCGTTACCTCACACCGATATATTATCGTCTTGTTTGCCGAATTTTTCGAGAAGACTGACTCGATAAGTAACACGAAAAATTTCCCGCGGAGGAGAATTTGAAGGCGAATAATGGGTGCCATAAAATAAGCGGTTGGGTGATTTCGGCTCGAGGAGGACCCTTTCCCTCCCTCCCCCCCCCCCCCCCCTTCTCTACCACATTTACTCTGCCCCCCTCTCCCCCCCAACCCCCCCGAATCCCCTCCACCATCCTCATTTTTTCTACCTTCTCTACTCCTCTTCGTCTTCCTGCTCCTCCTCCTCATTTTCCCCTTCCGTTTTACCCTCTCCCTCTTCCTGCTCTGAGAGGGTTAACATTTTAATCTTCGTAAATCCACATATATATTGAATATGTTGAAGGTTTGAAAAAAAAAAAGAAGTACTATATGTGAAATTAGTAAAAAATGTTTCCTTTAATTAGCATGACACAGCTGAATATTTTATTTGTAAAAAAATAAGTAATTTTATTATCATTAGTATTAGCATCCTCAGCTTGAAAAACAACATCACGCTGTATTACCAGTAATATAATTATAATTTCCGTCAGTATTAAAAAAAAACATTTTAGCAATTACCACCGACAAATTATCGTATTCATTATTATTATCCACTTTATCAAGATAATTGTTTTAATCATATCATTCTCATAATGTCAACGTTATTATTTTTACTTTACAATATAGCAACGTTTCATTCTCGCACGATTATATGTCTCATCCTTTTAATCTTTCCGCTCATCTTAACTTCTCGCAGATTCTTTCTTCCCTCCTTCTTTTCTTGGCCTCCACCACGATTCCTCTTTCCCTTCACTCCTTCATCTTACTGCAAAGGCCCCTACAAGTCGTCGTAGTTGACGGAATGAACACGACCTGGTAGACTGACTGCCTGCCAAGCGGCCCACTGCCAACGCGTCGCCCGCTCGCTCAGGAGTACGCACCGTGATGTTCACTTGGATGCCGGTGATGTTATGGCGGAGGATCTTGGTACAATTTGCCCTTTTTCTTTTCTTTTTCTAGTTGATTTTAGTCTGTTTGTTGATCTTCAATAAATTCAGAAGCAATAGAACTGCAATTCTGAATGAGAACTGTATGTTTTTAGGCGTGGTTTCTGCCTTAAAGATGTTATATTATTTATTCTTATTATTGCTCTCAATTTTGTCCACAGTGACGTATTTTCTTGTTCTTGTTCGATGTCTGAATAGGAATGGACATCGCCTGAAAAAGTATTTCAATCAAAAAGTAACCACATAACCAATAAACAAACTGAATTAATAGAGCTAATAATAACTAGATATTTAATAGATAATCGTTCGGTCATATGATTTATTTGAAGGATTTTAAAAAGGCCGGCGCGAGCGGCACAACACACTGACCAGATATCCTTTGCGACTCTGAGGATAAGAGTCGGCAAGACAGCGGCAGCAGAAGCAAAATCTCTTCGAAGGAAAGCCTCGAGTGTTACCAGCGCATGCCTAGTGTGAGGGCCTGAGTATGAGGGAGCATGAGGCTGTGAGGGAGTGCGAGGGAGCATCGCCGAGGGGCCGCACCTCTCGGCCGACCTGGGCGGCGTCTCTCTTATTGGTCTATAAAGCGGATCCAATTTATAGTGGAATATTTTAACGCCTGAAATTTGCAAATTCCTCAACGAAATGTAGATGCGCGTCCCTTGGGAAATAAGGGCGCATTCTTTATGAAGGTCACGGCCCCGGCCTCAGTACGTCCAGGCCGGAGGACGACTCGGAAATGACGGATTTATGCCTGCGGTCGGCCCCTCACCTGTCCGCGGGGCGCCGCCGCTTCTTTACGGCCGCCATTTGCATTTTTACTCGCCGTCGTTCTTTTAGCGCGGCCACGCACAAAAGCACACACACAGGCACACACGCACACACGCACACGCACTCACGCACACACGCACACACGCACACACGCACACACGCACACACACACACACACACACACACACACACACACACACACACACACACACACACACACACACACACACACACACACACACACACACAGACACACACACACACATTCACATATTTGTACACGTATGTATTCCTATGTGAGACTTTCGCTGACACACAGATACTTATGTCTGTATGTCAGGACCACATTTGCATTTGCGTTCCTTCGCTTGTGCACTGTGCGTATATGGACTTTTATTCTTTTACAGAAAGGTTACTTGAAAAAACAAAAATAGGATAAAATAAAGATTAAAGAAAACCTGGCACGCTTGTATTTTCCATAGTTAATCCCGACTGATATACATTTTTTTTTTTTCCAGTTTTATTATTAGTATTGTGAAACATTAGATGAAAAGGAGAGGGAATAAGAGAGTACTAATGCTCTAGCAAGATATTCTCAGATATTTCAATTTGTTTGATGCTTTCTCGTGTGTTTAAATAAGCTGTATACAGTACTTGTTAGATCACAGATTAAAACTATAATGCTGGAGAAATTTTTATTTTATTCTGCCACGGATATTACAAAATGTTTTGTTGGAACAGGTGAGTCTGGAAGAGCAAGAGGGAGGGAGGGAAGGAGGGAGGGAGGGAGGGAGAGAGGGAGAGAGGGAGAGAGGGAGAGAGGGAGAGAGGGAGAGAGGGAGAGAGGGAGAGAGGGAGAGAGGGAGAGTGGGAGAGAGGGGGAGAGAGAGAGAGAGAGAGAGAGAGAGAGAGAGAGAGAGAGAGAGAGAGAGAGAGAGAGAGAGAGAGAGAGAGAGAGAGAGAGAGAGAGAGAGAGAGAGACAGAGAGAGAGAGACAGACAGACAGACAGACAGACAGACAGACAGACAGACAGACAAACAGACAGACAGAGAGGCAGACAGAAATATAGACAGAGAGAGACAGAGAGAACAGACCTAGATCCACTGACCCTCTAAACCGATCTTTATTAGTCAGCAAAAGGAGCGAGAGTGATACGTAAATAGTGATGCAGAATGTACCGATCCTCACACGCCCATTGCCGTTTGAGTCAAGATTTTATGCGATTTTATACGATAATGTTTGTGTGTGTATGCATGTGTTTGTGCACGCGCGCAATGTGCCTGTGTATGCGTGCAGATGTTTGAATGTATGCGTATGTGAATCTGTCTATCCGTCTGTTTCTGCCTAAATGTGTGATTGTACTGATGTATTCATATGTAATCATACTGTATTCATAATATATACTCGTATATGTGAGCCTATATGTATATATTAGTCTATACATATTGAAGTATATATATTTCTGTACATGGAATGCATCTGTGCATCTGGTACGGTCAGCAGCATCCCTCCAGACTCGGATGGAAGCTCCGTGTCGCTTCAAGGGATTTAGCTTGGCTCTGGATTGAACCTCTCTGCCTTCAGCGCGGAGAACCAGGCGCTCTGTCTTGAACCGGAGGTGGCTTCGGGTCTCTGTGTTCGCTGAGCTCATTTCTTTGAGTTGATTGGGCTCATTTTTTTAAGAAAATTTCATTCCTTGATTAATTTCTTTGGGTT
>NC_061821.1:38802886-38815386 GCF_019202785.1 Penaeus chinensis | reverse complement strand
GCAAACAAAAACGAAACCTAAAAGGCATATTCCCAGTAGCTCTGGAAATGACGACGTCGGCCAAGGGAGGCCCCGAGAGCCAGGCCCGATCACCGAGAGCCAAGGCTCCTGGTCGATTGGCACACACGCTCCAAGAAACAAGTTACGACATTGATAAAGATCCGTATTTAGCAACACTGCAGTCACCCTCTCCGCCTCGCCTGAATGGCGCGCTCGGGGAGACAAGGCAAGGTCCGTGTGGCGAGGCCCGTAATCTACATCAAAATGAACAGTACGGACGTGTTCAGCAGTATACAATAAACGAGAGTGCTAACAAAATGCAAGAGAAGTATGCAAAACTGCAGCGCCGTCGCCCCCACGCTCTGGCGCCGTTGCCTCGCCGCCGCTCGCGCAGTTGGGAATCCTTGGCGTCGCAGGTGAAGGTAGAGACCAGGAGGGGAAGGGAAGCGCCTCAGAAAGCGGCTTTGTTTTTCTGTTCGAAATAAGACACTTTCTATGAGCCATCTTTTGGCGTATTTACTGTTCAAGAATATAATGTTCGAATTCTGGTATTTTTCATCTCATTTCTATATGCTTAAATTAAAATTCATTTCTTCCCTATTTCAGGCAGCGCGTCACAGTCCGTGCTTATACATAAGAACACATACACTTAAACATACATATATATATACGCATACACATGTACATGCACAGACATATAAATACACATATGCACAAATACATACGTACATTCATATATACATTCATACATACATACATACATACATACATACATACATACATACATACATACATACATACATACATACATACATACATACATACATACATACACACACTCAAAAACACATAAACACACACACACACACACACACACGCTTTCTCCTATTCATGTCACCCCCAGTTACGAAAACAAAATGTTGACGTTCATTCTATTTATATAAGGAAAATATATAGAAGGACAAGAAAATGATAAAACGAAAAACACACACACACACATACATACACATGTGTGGAATTCATGTCGAACAAATTGCAAGTAGAACAACGAAGGGAAGTACAGGAAAACACACGAATATCCCGAAGGCCTTTTCTCACTTCCTGCTTTATCAAGGCATATAAGACAGAGATACATAGAGGTATAGATACATGTACTGAGCGGTTAGGTCAGGTCGGTACTTAGGTGTGTGATGACCTTGGTTAGTTCCTGGCTCCCTGCGGTGTTGAAGTTGTTAGTTGAATGGATATGAAGACTATTTATGTATACACATACATACATACATATATATACATATCATTATTTATTTATGTATCTATTTATATATATGGTGACATATATACGAAGCGAGTGATGTTTGCAATCACCGCAATGTGGTCATCTAAGCCGGCGACACCTGATCATTTTGCCGGAGCTGGCAAAGCGGGTCGGCGGCGGCGGCGGGATTGGCCGGGATCAATCAGCCGCTAACAGGACGGCAACACATCAGCGGGCGAGCTGACGGCCGGCGGCGAAGTCAGCCGCAGCGATCATTACCCAGCTTGCTTTGGTGCCCGGGGATCAGACGAGATAATATCATAGGATAACGTCATGTGTGTGAGTGTGTGTGTGTGTGTGTGTGTGTGTGTGTGTGTGTGTGTGTGTGTGTGTGTGTGTGTGTGTGTGTGTGTGTGTGTGTGTGCGCGCGCATGTATATACACACACTATCATATATGAATAGATAGACAGATAGAGAGACAGATATGAATAAGTAGATTGATCGAAGTGAGTAGACGGATACATTGATAGGTAAGTCGACTGGTACATAGATAGATAATTGGGTAGATATTGGTAAATAGATGGACGGATATAGATAGACAGAAAGATAGATGTAGGTAAATTTATAGATGAATAGATATAGATATACATATACATATCCACGCGTATGTACCGTTTGCACGACTGATGTCAACCAAAGTATATACATAACAACTAAGAAAATAAACAGGAAGAAAATAAGAAAAGAAAAGCGTGTAATTCCTTTTAAGTATTCATCGGTAGTAAAAAAAAAAAAAAAAAAAAAAAAAAAAAAAAAATATATATATATATATATATATATATAAAGTAAAAAAAAGACTTGAGGAATAATGCATATGCTTACTCTTCACCTTGACAGAGTATAATTCAAAGTCAGAGAAATGTCATAGATATTGTTCATTTATTGGGATAGGATCAGTCAAATAATAAAAATCACTCGAGAACATAAAAAGCATATTGCAGGTTTACTTATTTCCGCAAAATAATAATAATATTAGTAATAATGATAATAATAATCATAACAATATTAACAATAATAATGTTCATGATAATAATAATGATGATGATAATAATGATGATGATAATAATACAATAATAATAATAATAATAATGAAAATAATAATAATAATAATGATAATAGACCGGCAACGGGAACCCCTTTTTTCATCCGTGCAAAAGCTATCACAATCGCTACTAAAAGGCAAGCCCCAAAAAAAATAAAATTGATAACAAAAGATGAAAAAGAAAAAAAAGGGGGGGGAGGGGAGGGGAGGGATAAAAATGGGAGAGAGTTCAGTCTGCGAGCTATACAAAAGGGATCTGGAACAAAGTGTAAATGTTATCTCTAAAGCCCGTAGGGTTAAAAAAAAAAAAAAAAAAAAAAAAAAAAAAAAAGATTCGAAACGATTGCCAGTTTCACGAGGGGAAAAATGCAGATGAAAATTTCTTTAAACGGGAGGGAAAAAATTTGGGGTTTAGGGCAAGCTCACCCGCCCTCCCAATGCGACGGAGCAAAATACAAAAAAAAAAAAATAATAAAAAAGGCAACAGAGGAGCTAAGAGAATACGGGGAAAATGTATTGTTTTTTGTTGTCAAAAAAAAAAAAAAAAAAATTTTTTGCTGAAAACAAGCTGTGGGGGAGTAAAGTGCAACTTTATTTTTAAACCCCTTTTAAACTTCACTTTCCCCCGGCGCAGTGAAGGGGGCTAGAAAAAGGCTCCCTTTTTTTAAAAAACTTGATCGGCTTTCAGGGACACGGGAGATCAAAGGACGCAAAGATAATTTTCTTTAAACTGATAATGAACGCAGAAGCTGTACATCGTGGCAGAAAATGCGAGTGAAAAAGGGACGAAAAAAAAAGGAAATATCCTGGATGGGAAGGGGAGGGGGGGGGGGGGGGGGGGGTCTGACCCTTTCCCCCCTAAAAGAAAGACGGGAAAAAAAAAATTATAAAAAAATAAAAATTTAGAAAAAAAAATGGGTTTTAAAAAAAAAAAAGAGCAACGAGACTGAGAGGGGCGGTTTTTTTTTTTTCCCCCCCCTTCTATCCCCCCCTCCCTCCCCCCTCCCTTTCCCTTTTCCCTCCCCCCTCCCTCCCTCCCTCCCCCCCTCCCTCCCTCCCTCCCTCGTTCCCTCCTTCCCTCACTTCCTCCCACCCTTCCTCTCTCCTCCCCAACCCCTTCCCCCACACACCCACTACCTCCAGCCTTCCTTTCCCCCCAAAAAGGGCCCCCAAAGGGGGACATACATGGTTTGTGGGGCCCCTCCCCCCTCGCCCCCCCCCCCCCTCCCCCCCCAAATTTCCCAGGACCCGAATTGTCCCCCCCGGGAATCATGTATCTTCAAAACTTGTAATTCCACTTAGATTCGTGTCCGCGCGCACCTCAGGAGAGATCCGCGGATACTCCCCCCGCGTATTTACCTAATGGATTTCTGCTGCTTTTTTATTCTCACTGTCCTCCTGCTGACTACATTCAAAGGCCATCTGATTCTTTATTCTACCCATTGTTGTTGCATTTTCGTTCACGTACAAAGTAAAAAGAGATTTTAAAACAAACAAAAACAAACACAGTGGGAAAGTATAAAAACCCCTTATGTAATAAAAAATATAAAAAATAAAATATTTAAATATATATATTTTTTTTGTGTGTTGTGTGTGTGTGTAAATTTTTTTATAATAAATTTAATATTTATATATATATAAATGTATAAATATGTATATGTATATATATGTATATGAATATTATAAAAATAATATATAAATAAAATATATATATATATGTGTTTGTGTGTTTTTGTGTGTGTGTTTTTGTGTTGTGTGTTTTGTGTTGTTTGTGTTTTGTGTGTGTGGTGTGGTGGTGTGTGTGTGTGGGGTGTGTGTGTGTTTGGTTAAAAAAATTTTGTTTTTATTTTTTTTATAAAAATATAAATATTAAAAATATATATATATATTTATTTATATAAATATTGTGGGGTTTGTGTTGTGTGTGTGGGGGTTTTGGGGGTGGGGTTTTGTTTTTGTAATAAAATAAAAATAAAAAATTTAAAATTTTTAATATTTTAAATAAAAAATTAAATATAAAAAATAATTAATTAAATATATATATAAAATTAATTTAATTTATTAAAAAAATATTTTAATAAAAAATTATAATTAATTTTAAAAAAAAATTTTTTAAAAATATTAAATAAATTTAATTAAATAATTTATTTTAAATTTTTAATTTAAATTAAATTTTTATTATTAATAATTTTTTATATTTATATATTTTATTTAAAATTTATTTAATATTTATATATTATAATTTTATTATAAATTTTTTTATATAATAAAATAATATATATATAATGTTTGTGGTTTTGGGTGGGTGTGGGGTAATAAAAAAAAAAATAAAAAAAAAAAAAAAATAAAAAAAAAAAAAATAAAAAAAAATAGAGTGGGGAGAGAGAGAGAGAGAGAAGAGAAAAGAAAAAGAGGGGGAGAAAAAGAGAGAGGAGAGGGGGAGAGAGAAAGAAAGAGAGAGAGGGAAGAGAGAGACGAAATTTTACGCGGGGGTTTATCGTACGAAAATAAGGCAGCTTTGTTCATGTAGCAAGAACATGGCGTAACAAGGAGATAGAAATGTTAGATTAGAGATTTAAAAAAAAGGTTCTTTTTGCAGAGACTCATTTAAATATCCCATAAAACGCAGATAAAACATCTAATAATTTAATGGAAAAAATTTTATTAGATTACATATATTTTTAAATAGATTACATAATATAACTTCACTACCAAGATAATAATAATAATCCAAATAATAAAAGCTAACTACACGGGAACATTGAAATATCATTGATGCCAAAATAAAGGGAAAAAACCAATATAAAAAGACCAAAAAAAGATAACAGGGGAACGTTTCGCTCTTTTAAAATACTACATCCTGTAGATTGACAAATAAAAAATTAAAACAAATATAGATTATTCCCCAAAAAGTAAAAAAGGGAGAAAAATTTAAAAGAAAACAAAAAAATTAAATAAATTACCATTCACGCCATGACGATTAAAATCCATCGCAAACGCATTTCACAAACCAAAAACGCCATTACCCCCTAAAACGGGGTTTTTTTTAAACGAGGGAAGAAAGGCATATAAAAAAGGGGACGGTGTTGCATGCGAGACAAGATATTAAGTTCGGCAGTCGAGGTGGAAATCATTACCTGAAGTCTGTTTTTATTTCCCCTTCTCGCCTCGGGGTTTCTCTTTTTCCCGCTCAGTGGGCCGACTCGACGCCTCGCTCCCCGTGACTTCGTGAGCCCCGCCAGAAAAAAAGTCTCCTTTCCCGAACTCTGCTTCCCCCCTTTCTCCGGGCACCGGGCGGGGCCGGGGTTTGCGGGCGGGGGTCCCCCTTCTCCCTGCGGCTTCCCCAAAAAATAGTTTCGTCGGTATTGTTGTTATTGTTAGTGTCATCACTCTTATCATTATCATTATTATTGTTGCTATCTTATCATTTTAATTTGCACTTTACCATTCATCCCCTCATCAACCCTTTTCATCACCCTCATCATCATTTTCCATCATCAAAACCAACATCCATCATAAACCCCCAACATCATCACCACCCTCATCATCATTTCATCATAAACACTTCATAAATCATCACTTTCATCATCATCATCATCCCTTTCATCATCATCATTTACATCATAACTTAAGAACATTATCGCAGTTGTTATCATTGTCTTATTATTGCCATTCCATTTCATTATCCTCATAACACATCCACCGACTAATGCATATCGATCACCATAACCAGATCATTTCCCAAACAAGAAACCCCTTATAAAACCCCCCCATCACATCATAAACAATTCCCCGATGGGCTGAGCCCTTCTAGAATCTCTCTTTTTTTCCCTTTGTCTTCCGGGTTTTTTCGTTTCCCCCCCAAAACCCCCTTTTTTAAACCCAAACCAAGTCGTCTTTTTCCCCCCCGCGCGTCGGGTTTGGGGGCCTTGTGCAAACAGCAACAGCCAAGGGTCCATTTCAGTTTTTATGAAAAGGGAAAGGGGGAAAAAAAATTTTTCAATGCTAGATTGCAAGGACAATGCATTCTTTCGGGAAAAAGAGGGGTTTCTATATTATCCTTATTTTGTTTTTTTAAGGGGCTTGATCTTTTTAATTTGGGGTATTTCAGTTGTTCGAGGATTCGCTGTTTTTGTAAAAAAAAATTTTTGGGTAGCCGGGTAAAATTTTTAAAACCCACGATTATGAGAAATTCGATCGAAAAGTAAAATTTTTCAACTTGATGAAAGGGGATAAAGAAACTCTTGAAATACTACGATCTACCTCTCCCTCCACCCCCCCCCCCTCCTCCTTTCTCTCTCTCTCTCTTCTCCCCTTTTCCCCCCCCTCCTCTCTCCCCCTTCCCCTCCTCTTCCCCCTCTCTCTCTCTCTCCTCCCCCCCCCCCTCTCTCCCTCTCTTCCCCCTCTCTCTCTCTCTCTTTTCTCTCTCCTCTCCTCTCACTCTTTTCGCTCTCTCCCGGGTCTCTCTCTCTCTCGCTCCTCTCTCTCTCTCCTCTCCTCCTCTCTCTCTCTCGCTCTCTCTCTCTATTTTCTCTCTTCCTCTCTCTCTCCCTCCTCTCCCCTCTCTCTCCTCTTCTTCTCCCTCTCTCCTCCTCCTCCTCTCTCTCTCTCCCCCCCCCCCCCTCTCTCCTCTCCTCTCTCTCCTCTCTCCTTCCTCTCTCTCTTCTCTCCTCTCTCTCCTCTCTCTCTCTCTCTCCCCTCTCTCTCTCTCTCTCTCTCTCTCCACCCCCCCCCCCTCTCTCTCCCCTCTCTCCCCTCTCTCCCCTCTCTTCTCTCTCCTCTCTCTCTCTCTCTCTCTCTCTCTCTCTTCTCTCCCCTCTCTCCTCTCCTCCCCCCCCCCCCCCCCCTCTCTCTCTCTCTCTCTCCTCCATCCCCCCCCTTCCTCTCCTCTCTCTGTCCTCTCTCCTCTCTCTCTCTCTCTCTCTCTCTTCCCCTCTCTCTCTCCTCCTCTCCTCTCTCTCTCTCTCCGTCTCTCTCGCCCCCCTCTCCCTTTCTCTCTTCTCCTCCTCCTCCCACCCCCCCCCCTCTCTCTCTTTCTCTCCTCCCCCCCTCTCTCTCTCTCCCCCCCCCCCCCTCCCTCTCTCCCTCTCTCTCTCTCCATCCCCCCCCCCTCTCTTTTCTCTCTCTCTCCATCCCCCCCCCTCTCTCTCCCTCTCTCTTTTCTCCTCTCCCAAACCCCCCCCCCTCTCTCTCCCCCTCCCCTCTCTCTCTTCTCTTTTCTCTCTCCTCCCTTCTCCCCCTTCTTAAAAAACCTTTTCCCTATTTCTCCTTCGTCCCGAATTTTTGGTTTCCCCAGTTTGGGCGTTGCGATCGCAGTTAGCCGAGAAGCCAGAGAGTCGCCATGGCGACGGCCTGACGCTCGCCGTCACCCACGAGCGCTTGAGGCTATCGCTGCCCTGTGCCTTTTGGGGCCCCTTTGCCATCGCCTTTTTTTTTGGGCTTACTTGTTTTATTTCATCTATACTTTTTTTGGGCCCTTTTTTGGGAAAAATTTTATTTATTTTTAAACTATTTTTTTAGATATCTCGGGTTCATTTTTTAAAGTGGCGAAAATTCCCTCCGTTGTCTCTGTCTCCTGTCGTCTGGTTGGTTGGCGGGCCCGGGCTGGCGGGCGGGCTGGCGGGCCCTGGCTGGCGGGCTGGCTGGCTGGCGGGCGGCCCTGGCGGCTGGCTGTCTTTTCTTTTTAAATTCTGTCTGTCTGTCTGTTTGTTTGTCTGTCTTTTCTTTTGTCTGTATGTCTGTTTCTCTCTCTCCTTCTCCCCTCCCCTCTCTTCTCCCTCCCCTCTCTCCTTCTCTCTCTCTCTCTCTCTCCTCCTCTCTCTTCCTCTCTCCCCCCCTCCCCCTCTCTCTTCCCCCCCCCCCTCTTTCTTTTTCCCCCCCCCCCCCCCCCGCCTCACGCACGCTCTTTTTGCTCCCTCTAAAAGCATCTCTAAAACCATTTACCCCATACTCCTCTTAAACGGGGGTTGGGGTGTTATTTTCCCCCCCCCCTTCTCCAGGGACAAACCGAAACCCTTTCTTTCACCCCCGTCCTTGCCTTTTATCCCTTTCCCTTTCCCTCTCTCCCTCTTTCACTTTTTCCCCCTTTTCCCTCTTTTCCTCTTTCCCTCTTTCCCCCCCTTTTTCCCCCTTTCCCCTTTTCCCCCTTTTCCCCCTCTTTTCCTTTTTCCCCTTTTTTTCCCCCCCCTTTTTTCCCCCCCCCCCCTTTTCCCCCCCTTTCCCCTCTTTTCCCCCCCTTTCCCCTTTTTCCCCCCCTTTTTCCCCTTTTCCCCCCTTTCCCCCCCCTTTCCCTTTTTCCCCCTTTTCCCTTTTCCCCATTTTTTTTCCCCTTTTCCCCCCTTTCCCCATTTCCTCTTTTCCCCATTTCCCTATTTCCCTCATTCCCACTTTCCCTCTTTCCATTACTCCCTTATCCTTCTCCCCTCTAACCCCTTATCCTTCTACCCACGCCACTAATCCTCCATATCCCTCCCTCCTTTCCCTAACCTTATTCTCCATTCTCACCTTCCCCTTTACCCTTTCCCTTAGCCCCTCCCCTTTTCGAAGAGAGACAAGAAAGCGTGAAACTACAGAAGCCATTATTCGAAAAGGAAAATGGTTTGTTAATTTTCTTTCTTTCTTTTAAGGATTTTCTTGTTTTTAGGAAACCGAAAAAGAAAAGTAAATGATGTAGATGGATTTACGTACAAAAGGATAAAATGCGACATAAGGGTTTATTTACGTAGGATGCTAGCGGCTGGGTGAGGGAGGGTGGAGGGGGGAGGGGAAAGGGGATGGAGGGTGTAGGGTCGAGCGAAAAGGTCAGGGGAGGAGATAGTGGAGGGAGAGAAATGGATGTGTGAAGTCAGGACGAGAAACAAGGGCGTGTAAGAGATGGGAGAGCGAGAGGGGGAAAAAGAAATTTACACACACACACACACCTACAAACGAGAAAAAAGGGGAGAGAGAGAGAGGAGAGAGAGAGAGAGGAGAGAGAGAGAGAAAAGAGAGAGAGAGAGAGAGGAAAAGAAGAGAGAAGAGGAGAGAGGGGGGGGGGGGGTAAAAGAGAAAAAGAGGGAGAAAATAGGTTTGTAGGAAGACAGAGAAAAGTGTTGCCCTTCCCTTTTCCCCCCCTCTCCCTTTTTTCCCCCACATCTGTTACAACATTGACTCACTTCTCTCTCTCTCTCTCCTCTCTCTCTCTCTCTCTCTCTCTTTTCTCTCTCCTTTTCTCTCCTCTCTCTCTCTCTCTCTCTCTTTCTCTCTCTGTCTTTTTATCCCCGCTCGCCTTTCCCGCGCATCTGTTCCTGGCACGAGAGACTGGAGACAGACAGACTATTTCTCCACTTGAAAGACCCGAAGAAACCCTTTCCAAAAAACCGGGTATTGAAATCCCTAAACCCAAAAGGTCTAAAGATGCCGACGCTGTATTCGCAAAATGAATGTTAAAAATGCATATACTATCTGCACTGTCCCTCGCTGCGCACGTGGTAGATTCATAATCATGTTTTTGAAGTTCACAGAGCAAAGGTCAAATTGTACACACTCGTGTACAATGTGTGTGTGTGTGTGTGTTTATGTATTATGTAGAAAGTATGTATGTATGTATGTATGTATGTAAAGTATGTAAAGTAAGGATGTAAAGTATTATATAGTATATATATATATATAAATATAAAAATAATATATAAAAATATAAATAAATAAAATATATATTATATATATATTATATATATTTATAATATTATATATATAATATATATATAAATAATAATATTTTTTTATTTTTTTTATTATTTTTTTAAATATATATTATTTATTTTATAATTAAAATATATATTTATTAATAAAATTTATTATAAATTTTTAAAATATAATATTTAATTATATAATTAAATATTTAATATATAAAATATAATTTTTTTAAATAATAATTAAAATAATTTAATTTATTTCAAAAGGAAACAATGGGAAACCTACCTTCCCCTTTTTAAAAAAAAAAATATTCCACAATTGGCTAAAGGGGAAAGACATTTGGGGGTTTTTTAAAAAAACAAATTAAAAATTTAAACCAAAAAAAGCGGTCCCGGGGGAAGCCCCCCTTTTTTATTTTTAAACCAACTTTTCCTGTAATTATTCCTTTTCATATATCGGCTAAGTGTGAGGAGTTAAAAATAGAGTATGAGGCCTTAGGCTAAGGCAGCGCCAGACGGTAGGGCGCCCGAAGCATGAAGGTTTGAAGCTTCACAATCGGTCCGGGCGAAAGTGAAGCCATGTCGTTTGGTCATGAATTCTCTGATTCGTTAAACAACCTGTATTAGCTGATCTAACTCAAGGCGATTGATTGAACTTTCTGATACGGAAATCATATGTGTATACACATACACGCACGCACACGCACACACAAACGCACACACACACACAAGCACGTGTGCGTGTGTGTGTGTGTGTGTGTGTGTGCTTGTGTGCGTGTATGCGTGTGTGTGTGTGTGTGTGTGTGTGTGTGTGTGTGTGTGTGTGTGTGTGTGTGTGTGTGTGCGTGTGTGCGTGTGTGCGTGTGTGTGTGCGTATGTGTGTGCGTGTGTGTGTGTGTGCGTGCGTGTGTGCGTGCGTGCGTGTGTGTGTGTGTGTGTATGTGTGTGTGTGTGTGTGTGTGTGTGTGTGTGTGTGTGTGTGTGTGTGTGTGTATGTGTGTGTGTGTGAATGTATATATGTTTGTATGTACATGAATACATGACATGTGAAAGAGTTAGTTTTTATCTCGAGACTTGTTTTTGTACCGCTTTTTTAGCTCAAGCGCAAGGTACAGATACACAAAGACAAATATCACTTGTCTTTGTAAATCAAGCTTATGTGAACGTTTATACTGTAAGCAGAGCAGATAAGAGTGATAAAAATGATAAAGGGCCTGCTTACAAGTGCACCGCATCCGCCCAACACGGAGCACAATTGTAAGTTGATGCCTGAATTCTGGTCGTTTCTTGCCTCCTTTTAGAGATCTCTATAATCGGATCGAGTTCTTTGCGGGACGAAATCTTCTGGAAAACCGGTGTCGAATTTGCAATCTCCAGCGGGGCAGCTAATTCAATTTTATCAATTTCAATAACACAGCATTCCGTGAGCCCAAAGCCCTGGCTTGGGGGAGGGAGGAGGGAGGGAGGGGGTTCGAGTGGGACCACCAAGCCAGACTTTGAACTTCCACTTTGAACTCACCTTATTGTACACACTCTCCCCCCAACCCCTTTCCTTCCCACCTCCTCCCTCCCTCTCTCCCCTCTCTTGGCCTCCCCTCTGTCTGCCCTCCCCTCTCTCGGCCCTCCCCTCTCTCGACCCTCCCCTCTCTCTTTCCTCACCTCTCTCGGCCCTCCCTTCTCTCGGCCCTCCCCTCTCTCGAGCCTCCCCTCTGTCGGCCCTCCCCTCTGTCGGCCCTCCCATCTCTCGGCCCTCCCCTCTGTCGGCCCTCCCCTCTGTGTGTCCTCCCTTCTCTTGGCCCTCCCCTCTCTTGGCCCTCCCCTCTCCCGGCCCTCCCCTCTCTCTGTCCTCCCCTCTGTCTGCCCTCCCTTCTCTCGACCCTGTCCTCTGTGTGTCCTCCCCTCTCTCGGTCCTCCCCTCTCTCGACCCTCCCCTCTGTCTGCCCTCCTCTCTCTCGACCCTCCCCTCTCTCTTTCCTCACCTCTCTCGGCCCTCCCTTCTCTCGGCCCTCCCCCCTCTCGAGCCTCCCCTCTGTCGGCCCTCTCCTCTGTCGGCCCTCCCTTCTCTCGGCCCCCCCCTCTGTCGGCCCTCCCCTCTGTGTGTCCTCCCTTCTCTTGCCCCCCCCCCCCTCTGTCTGCCCTCCCTTCTCTCGACCCTGTCCTCTGTGTGTCCTCCCCTCTCTCGGTCCTCCCCTCTCTCGACCCTCCCCTCTGTCTGCCCTCCTCTCTCTCGGCCCTCCCTTCTCTCGACCCTCCCCTCTCTCGGCCCTCCCTTCTCTCGGCCCTCCTTTCTCTCGACCCTCCCCTCTCTCGGCCCTCCCTTCTCTCGGCCCTCCCTTCTCTCGGCCCTCCTTTCTCTCGACCCTCCCTTCTCTCGACCCTCCCCTTTCTCTGCCCTCCCTTCTCTCGGCCCTCCTTTCTCTCGACCCTCCCCTCTCTCGACCCTCCCCTTTCTCTGCCTGAGCCCCGGTA
>NC_061821.1:38782886-38785386 GCF_019202785.1 Penaeus chinensis | reverse complement strand
TCTTATTATTATTATTATTATTATTCATCTGCTTCTTCTTCATCCTCATCCACCTCTTCCTCCTCTTCCTCCTCCTCTTAACTACTCCTCGCCTTCCTTCTCTTCTTCTTCTTCATCCTCCTCCTCCTCCTCTTCCTCCTCCTTCTCCTCCTCCTTCTCCTCCTCCTTTCTTCTGCTCCTCCTCCTCCTCCTCCTCCTCACCTTCCTTCTCTTCTTCTTCTTCTTCCTCTTCCTCCTCCTTCTTCTCCTCCTCCTTTCTTCTGCTCCTCCTCCTCCTCCTCCTCCTCACCTTCCTTCTCTTCTTATTCTTCCTCCTCTTCCTCCTCCTACTTCTCCTCCTCCTTTCTTCTGCTCCTCCTCCTCCTCCTCCTCCTCCTCCCCCTAACCTTCCTTCTCTTCTTATTCTTCCTCCTCTTCCTCCTCCTTCTTCTCATCCTCCTTTCTTCTGCTCCTCCTCCTCCTCCTCCTCCTCCTCCTCCTCCTCCTCCTCACCTTCCTTCTGTTCTTCTTCTTCCTCCTCTTCCTCCTCCTCACCTTCCTTCCTTCCCTTCCTCCTCCTTTCATTACACCCATTCCTATCCTTCCGTCCTCAGTTCAGACCAGACTCCAATAAAGGAAGACCTACACAGAGCAGGAACTAGGGGCTGACATATACAAACTAATTTTCACTCTCAACAGTTTCTATTATCGATGCTAAACTCAAGGAGATTAATCATTTGAGTGAGTTGAGTTCCGGAATACGAAAAGAGTCACAGTTGGGGCAATGGATTTGATCCCCAATACCAGTGACACCGATAGTAGTCTACTTCTTATGACTGTGCGTGCGTGTGTGTGTGTGTGTGTGTGTGTGTGTGTGTGTGTGTGTGTGCGTGCGTGTGTGTGTGTGTGTGTGTGTGTGTGTGTGTGTGTGTGTGTGTGTGTGTGTGTGTGTGTGTGTGTGTGTGCGTGTGTGTGTGTGTGTGTGTGTGTGTGTACATATATATATATATATATATATATATAGATAGATAGATAGATAGATAGATAGATAGATAGATAGATAGATAGATAGATATAGATATAGATATAGATATAGATATAGATATATTTATATATATACAGATAGATGGATAGATAGACAGAGAGAGAGAGAGAGAGAGAGAGAGAGAGAGAGAGAGAGAGAGAGAGAGAGAGAGAGAGAGAGAGAGAGAGAGAGAGAGAGAGAGAGAGAGAGAGAGAGAGAGAGAGAGAGAGAAGAGAGAAAGAGAGAGAGAGAGAGAGAGAGAGAGAGAGAGAGAGAGAGAGAGAGAGAGAGAGAGAGAGAGAGAGAGAGAGAGAGAGAGAGAGAGAGAGAAACAGAGAGAGAGGGGGGGGAGGGAAGGAAAAAGATAAAGAACACACAAAAAAAGAAAAGGAAGACATAAAAAAATATTTAGACATAAATACACACACACACATAAACACAGACACACACACACACACACACACACACACACACACACACACACACACACACACACACACACACACACACACACACACACACACACACACACACATGTATATGTATATATATATATATATATATATATATATATATATATATATATATATATATGTGTACATATATGTGTGTGTGTATATATATACATATATATATATATATATATATATATATATATATATATATATACATATATATACACATATGTGAGTGTGTGTATACATACAATAAATATGTACACCGAAGTTGGTGAAAAAGTTTTATTCACAGAATGATTTTAGATTCATGTCTGCTAATATTAAATTCATATTTATGATAACTAACTGTTAAGCTGATGCTTTACATTTTTCTAGCTTTTGATATTGTCTCTTACTTTTTTATATGCGATAATCTTCATATTCTTAAGAAGACCTGTGGTTTTAAATTTTTTGGGGGGGCATTTGCTAGGGCGTTATTCACACAATTTGTAAGAAGCTTATTTAGAAAGAAAAGAAGAGGAGAAATCACTGTGGAAAATGGAAAATGGTAAGTGTTATGACCTTCCATGGGGCTGCTGAGAATTCTGAATCCACGGGCTAAGCATCCGTAACTGCCAATTTCAGTTCTGTTCCTAGAAAAAAAATGTCGCCCTCTGATGATGGGAGGCAGGGGGAATTCTGACGTAGGATCGTATGATAATAAGAAACAGTATTCATGTAGTTGCTGGACGAGAGAAATCTTTGACTCGCACGGGGAAGGAAAAAGATTGGTAGATAATCTGGGGGTACGTATGATCTAACTCCTCGCAGATTCTGCTCCTCCTCGGCAACCTGATATGGTATATCTTATTAGAGAGAGAGCAGAACAGTCTTATTTGGAATATAAGCGATATGTCAGCTATTATATTAGTTGTCCCTTTAGTGCAGATTTTGACATCTTCGGCTTTGGTGAAAGCTGAATGTAATTCTTGTCTCCTCCTGATTAGGAAAACTGCTAAAACAAAGGAGAAACTGATGAATGCATTGGAGAACAGTGATA
>NC_061821.1:38775386-38777886 GCF_019202785.1 Penaeus chinensis | reverse complement strand
TTCCATTGCCAAGACGATGATCACACGGAACTATCGCGCTAGGGTCTCCAACAGCGACAACAGCACGTGGTTCCTGCACATCAACAACGTGAGACTCGCTGACCGGGGTTACTACATGTGCCAGATCAACACAGTGCCCATGGTGTTCAGGCAGGGCTACCTCGAGGTCGTAGGTGAGTGTATGGGTGTATTTGGGGCGAGGGTGGGGGTGTAATAGGAGTGCGGTGGAGGTTGCATGTGTGTGTGTGTGTGTGTGTGTGTGTGTGTGTGTGTGTGTGTGTGTGTGTGTGTGTGTGTGTGTGTCAGTTTGTATTACTTTGTGATTTTTTATATTATTTTATATATTTGTCTTTGTTTTAGCATTATCAAGCATTAATATTACTTGTTACTTTCATTTTACATGACTGAAAAAACAACAACACTGCACATGATAATCGCTGAGTATTTGACGTCAACAGTTTTTCCTTCTTTTTATCTCTTTCCATCTCCTAATACACTCCATATTACGTGATTAAAACTTAAAAGCCTAAAAATAGAATGCGTTAAGGGCAAATTCAACTAGAAAGGTAATATGAAGGGGGAGAGGGATCCTTCGACAGAGCAGACAACACAAATAGAAAAAGCGAGATAAATTCACCCACATTTAACAATATCATATTTTGACCTTTTGACCTTTACCCTCCTGTCATTCTTTTCTTAATTGAATTAATAAAATCTTGTCACTTCCATTTCAATTTATCCTCTGAGTTTATACATCACGCTTTTCCGCTTCCAACCGATGCCGCCCTTTTTCGAACTCCATTATCAAATTCAGAATTCAAATCGCGTCTCGACATTTCCTCGACGTGGAAGCGAGAGGAAGGTAGAGATGGAAGGAAGGGTTGGAGAGAAACAAACTCCGATTTCAGCCTTTGATAGCCAGGCTTGCCATCGATACCACCTCCGCAGACATCAATCCTGTTTGGAATTTTAAGGCTGGCTCTCATTCTAGGGAAAGCTGAGTAAGGGAGAAGATATAAAGTAATACAGAACAAGATCAAGAAAAAAAAAAAAAACTTTAATTTAGGGAGGTCAGGGGATGCGCCCCCTGCCTGGTTTTATGGCTCGGTTTATTTCCTTACGTATATGGTAATTTTGGCAACGGCGGAAAATTGGCGGCATAGTAATTTTCGCGGAAAGATAAAATTTACGGCATGACAATTTGGGACTACGAAATGTGTAATACGCATGATTATCTTCGCGCGAATATCTACACTTTCATACACGCTTCCATCAACACTGTATATCCATACACACTCGCCTTATCCACGCCTAGAAGAAACACTTATTCGTATGTGCATCCACAGATAAATTTCACCGCAAACTTCGTACATAAAAACGCGATGTGGACCTGAGCATGTACACTTGTAAGGAAGTGCAATCCGCAGCATACACGACTGGAACGTACACATACGCACAAGCATAGAGAAAAAAACACTCATTTGCATACACAAGAAACACAGACACCTGAATGTACATAATAGGGAATGTAGGTGTATGGAATTCATGCAATTTAACGTGTATTTGATAAACATAAAAACATACAGATATATATATGTGTGTGTGTGTGTGTGTGTGTGTGTGTGTGTGTGTGTGTGTGTGTGTGTGTGTGTGTGTGTGTGTGAATGTGTGTGTGTGTGTGTGTGTGATTGTATTCATTTCTTTATTTTTATCATATAATATACATAGTCATAGAGCCTGTACTGGTCAAAAGCAGTTCTGGCGGCACCGTAGCGGTTCCGTTTACTTTCAGTGCCAAGGTCAATACCGACAGCGCCATTTACAGCAGCATTTAATGAAACAAACAGCTTTTTAATCACTGGCTGAAAAATGAGGAAAATATATTTTGCAGCTCGTGTTCAGTGATTGATTTTATTCATTGTTTCTCTTTATAACAAAAGAATTAAGGAAATATCAAGTCATAAATCTTTTATAAAGTCCAACATTTATCAAACAAATGGAAAGTGAATAATGAAATTAACCGTTTCACATTAAGAAAAACAAGACAATTTAGCGATTTTTCTCTCCGGGAAGAACTGATCTTAACCCTTTGATGTATAACCCTAATGCTTCCAAATTCAAGCCCTTGTAGGCGTAATGGAAACTGATGCATTATAGATCTTCATCTTAATCTTCCATCCCTCTCAAAGATGCTTCCCAGGTAATCCCGTGTTAACACCAAAAGTTGCCGAAGGACCTTTTCCCTTTGGGTTCGAAACCTCCGAGGAGTTCATTAGCACTTCATCCTTTATCAAACATTGTGAAACTTTTAAACTTTCATTAAGCTTTATTGCTTGACTGTGTATTTCTCTCCACATGAACAATCGCTGTAGTAGTAGTTAACATAATACCAATATTGTCAGTTTGGTATTGGTACTGTTTCGCTGCTTTGAAAACTGCCTTTCAGTGGTGGCTCCAGGATATTTCAAAGGAGGGAGGGGGGGGGGGGGGGACTGTAATA
>NC_061821.1:38764101-38772786 GCF_019202785.1 Penaeus chinensis | reverse complement strand
TGATACTGGAGGAGAGTTTACAGTAATCTTTGGGGGGTATGATGATATATAATGATATCAATGCAAAAATGATAAAACAATAATTAAATAAAAAATATATCATATAATACCTTTATTTTATCATTTGTATCTCCTTATTATTTCTTTATTTTGTTTTATCATTTTTTTTATCGTTATTATTTTCATAATAATTTTATTATATTTTTTTTTTTATTTCTTTATTATTTCATTATCATTTTATTTTTTTAATTTTATTATTATTACATTGTTGTTGTTGTTGTTGTTTTTTTGTTATTTTTTTTGTTATTTTCGGTATTTTGCTGTGTTTTGGTTATTATTATTTCCTTATATATTTATTTTGTTACCTCTCATTATTTTCATTATTATATTTTGTTTTTTATCAATATTATTTTTTATTGTTGTTATTATTGTTGTTATTTTTTTATTTTTATTTTATTATTTTTATTTTTATCATATTATTATTATTATTATTATTATTTATTATTATTAATTTTTATTTTTTAAAAATTATCAAATGTTATTTTTTATTATCTAACAGTTCTTTTTTTTTATTTTTCATTATTATTATTATTATTTTTATTATTAATTATTTTATTTATTTTTTTAATCATTACTATTATACTTATTTTTTAACGTTTCATCACCTTTTATTTTAAAAACTTTGTTTTTATTTCATTATCATTATTACTTATGTTTTTATTTTATATTTTTTTGTTATCATTATTTTTTATTATTTTTTTTTTTTTTATTATTATTATTATTATTATTATTATTTTCCCCTTTTATTATTATCTCTCAATATCATTATTTATTTTCAATATCTTTTTTATTTTCAAAATTTTAAATAATTATTATGATTTTGTTATTTTCATTATTATTTTTTATTATTATTATTATCTTTTATTATTATTATTTTTTATTTTTATTTTTAATTTTTTGGGTTGTTATTATGTTTTCATTTGTTTTTTTGTTTAACCTTATCCTATTATATCATTATATTATCTCTTATTTTTTTATTTTATTTCAAAAATTATCATTTTTGTCTTCATAGTTCCTTTTTTTGCATATCATTTTTATTATTATTATTATTAGCATTATTGTTATTCTTTTCATACATTATTGTCTCCCCAGTATTTTTTTTCTTTATGTTTATTTGGGTTTAAAATTATATTATATTATACAATAATCATTCATTTCAATTATTATGTTAATGTCTATCCATATCAATTCAAAATTTATTATTAAATGCACGTGAATGTTTCAACATAACTTTTGTTCATTATCCAGATGATCGAAAATTTAAGATAAATTAAGAGATGAATACGAATTAAGTACGAGAATATAAGTAAATCTGCTCCACACCAATTTTTCACTCGCAAGACTCTGCGAGATTACTTTTACTCTTCATTAAATTCAAAAAAAACAAAAGAGGGGCCTTGCATCCCCAACAAATTTCAGTAGATAAAAGAACAAAACTGTTTTATTTTTTAAAAATAAATTAAATGATGAAAAAATTTAAAATTGGGGTAAAATTAAGTCCGCAACATTGTAAACAAAATTGCCTGCCACACTTTCAACACTTTTATCGTTTTTTTTTTTTTTTTTTTTTTTTTTTTTTTTTTTTTTTTTTTTAATGAAGATATTTCTCTGTGCAACCAAATCAAATGACAAATAGTTTAGACAGGTATTACTGGCCTTGCATAGAGCGCCACTAGGCCTGTTTCTCAGCCTACCACAAATAATTTTTCACACAGAAATCTGCGCACCACGTTTCGTATTTGTATTGTCTCATTTTTTTTCTGGATATCTAATTCTTGTTTACAGCACTCTAATACGTATGTGGTTGTTATGAGAAATTTATAAAGATAGTAAATGTCACGCAAAACGTAACAATCAAAAGACTCGCTAATAATTAGGGCATTAAGTCATTATTTAGTTAATAATCTGTATTATTAATACTGTCAAAACAATAATAATGAAAGCAATAAGAATAAGCAAGTAACACCAACTAATTTAACCAACCACTCAGATAACACGCGCCCATAAGTAGCCCCGTTGCAGAAGGGTGCGAGAGCCGCCTTCTGAATCATTCAGTCATGGTTCTCACGGAATTTAACGGTGGGAAAGTGCCCACTGAACTTGTGGGCGATAAAAAATTTTTCTGGATATATCACGGATATATGTTTATATATATGGGGGGGGGGTGTGTATATGTGCATATATATTTTATTTTTCAACAGGGCCAAAAGGGCTTAGGCCCTTTTCAATTACTATTTTTGAGGGGATAGGTTTTGTGTCCCTTACTTGATTGGGTGCCTCCCTAATAAACCCGCTAAAAATTTTACCACGCCGTGACTTCCCCACGACACTTGGTTTGCTTCTCAAAATCTGCGTTTTCCAACGTTTGATCGGGGCTGAGGTAACAATCCATGCCTAACCCTTGACCATTTCGGCAGTTTATAATAACATATATATATAAATACATACATATTATTTATCTATGCATATTATATACATAATTTTTATATATATATATTTATATATTTTATATGTGTGTGTGTGTGTGTTTTTTGTGTGTTGTGTATTTTTTGTTTTTGTTTTATATTTAAAATTTATATATATATATTAAAATATATAATTTTTATATATAATAAAATTTTTTGTGTGTGTGTCTTGTGTTGTATATATTAATTTTTTAAAAATATAATTTTAATTAATTTTTAAAAAAATTTTATATGTATATATATTTAAAAAATTTATGTAATTTTGGGAGTATGTATGCTATTAAGTTTTTGTGATCATAAACATACATATATATAGTGTGGTGTGGGTGGTGTGTTTTTTTTGTGTGTGTGGGTGGTTTTTGTGTGCATATGTGTGTGTGTGGTGTGTTTTAATTATATAATGTGTGTTTTTGTTGTGTGTTTTGTGTGTGGTTTTTGTGTGTGGGTTTTGTGTGTGTGTGTGTGTTGTTTGTGTGTTTGTGTATGTGGTGTGTGTGTGGTGTGTTTTGTTTTGTTGTGTGTGTTGTGTTTTATTTTTATTTAAAAATTTATATTAAATTCACATAAATATATATTATACTTTTAAATTCCATATATATAATAAAAATTTATATATATTATATATATATATTATATTTTATAAAATAATATTTTATATATATTACATATATGTAAATGCTAAATACATAATCTAATACATTTTTATATATATAATTATAATATATTATATTATATATTTAAAATTTATATATATATTTTTATATATTAAAATATATATATTATAATAATTTTAAAATGATAAGATGATATATGTAAAAAGTTACTACACATATACATATACATATTATGTTGTTGTATGTAGGTAGTATGTGGTGTTGTGTATATACATATAAAAATAAAAGATAAGAAGATGACAAAGCATAAAATAGATAGCAAATAGATAACAGATATATAAAGGCAGAAGGATTTTGATAGACAGATGATGGGGGACAGCAGATAAACGTATTAAATGTGTTTGTGTTGTGTGTGGTGTGTTATTGTCTGTGTGTTGTGGCCCGTGATTTCTGTGTGCCCCTAACCTGTAGGAGATTTTATTTGGAAAGATATTCATTGTCATTCCCGAAAATTAATTTTCCGTATGAAGGTCGGGACGCCGCAGTTTTAAAAGGGAATTTTACGGAATATGGAAAGTTCCCAACAAATTTTTCTTTTGGGGAATCGGTAACAAAAGTTAAGTTAAAATGAGAGAGAGGAAAGCTGGCATCGATTTACGATAGTTTTGATAAATTTCATTTAAAAATTTTTTTCTCTGCTTTTACCCGGGCTCTCCTAGACCAGGTTGCTCAAAAATGTAGGGTTTACTTTTCGGGCAAATGTTGGTGTAGTATATGTTTTAAGATATGTGTTATATATATCTATTTAAATTTTTAAACTTTATAAAAATATATAATTAAAAAATATATATATAATTTTTTTAAATATATTGTATGGATATATATATGGTATATAAATATAGATAAAATTTATTATATAATATTTATCTATATTATATTTTTTAAAATTTTATATTTTAATAATCCATATTATACTAATACATACTACAATTATTTCTAATATATAATTTAATATATTTTTTATATTATTTTAAAATTTTAAAATTTTATATAAAAATTTTTTATTATTTTAAAATAATATATATATATTAAATGTATTTATTTAAAAAATAATAAATAAAATATTAATATATATAATAATTTATTAAAATTTATATAAAATAAAAATTTAAAAATATAATATTTTATATTTTATATTTATAGTATATATATTTAATATTTATTAAAAAAGTAAATGGTTAAAAATTTTTAATAAAATTTAAATTATTTTATAATATTATTATTATAATATTATGTAAATGTGTATATATATAATAAATAATTAAAATTTTATATATAATATTATTAAATTTTTATATATATTATTTAATATTATATTAATTATATTAATTTTTAATTATTTAATTTTGTCCGTGTTTAGTTTGTGTGGTGTAAGGCTTAGGATTTGTTTTTTTTGTAGTTTTTGGGGTTAATTTTGGGTTCTTGGCCACTTTTTCTTTTTGGGGGTTATCTTTACTAACCTATTTCCCTCTCTCTCTCTCTTTTCCCCCCCTCTTTCTCTTCTCTCTTTCTCCTCTCTCGGTGTTGCTGCAGATGTCGCCAGCTATTTACTAGTTTTATGACCTCGTGTTGAGAGCACTGAGTTCCGCTTATCGACTTAGAGAACCGGGGTGGCAATGTGACGGTTGGGAGGCTCCTTGCTCGCTGATGAATGGCTGTGTTGGAACAGAATGAAGGCCTTCTTAAACGCTTCATTCTCTCTCTGGGATTATCTTTCGCTCTCGCTCTCTCTCTCTCTCTCTCTTCTCTCTCCTCTCTCGCTCCTCTCTCTCAGTCTCTCTCTCCTCTCTCTCTCTTTCTCTGCCTGTCTTTCTCTCCCTCTCTCTCTCTCTCTCTCTCTCCGTCTCCTCTCATCTCTCTCTCGTCTCTCTCCTCACTGCTCTCCTCTCTCTCTCATCTCTCTTCTCTGTCTTTCTCAGTCTCTCTCTCTCTCTCTCTCTCTCTCTCTTCTCTCCCATCTCTCTCTCTCTCTCTCTCTCTCTCTCTTCTCTCTCTCTCTCTCTCATCGTCTCTCTCTCTCTCTTCTCTCTATCCGTCCGTCTCTCTCTCTCCTCTCTCCTCTGCCTCTCCGCTCTTTCCTCTCTCTCTCCTCTCTATCCCTCCCTCTCTCAACTCACTCACTTTCCATCACTCACTCACTCACTCATCACTCTCTCTCTCTCTCTCTCTCCCTCTCCTTCTCTCTCTCTCTCTCTCTTCTCCTCTCGATCTCGTCTCTTCCTCCTCTCCCTTCTCTCATCTCTCTCTCTCTCTCTCTCTCTTCTCTCACTCACTCCTTCACTCACTCACTCACTCTCTCTCTCTCTCGCTCTCTCTCGCTCTCCTCTTCTCTCTCTATCTATCTATCTATCTATCTATCTATCTGCCCGTACCATCTAAGAAAATAGAGAAAATCTATACCTTTTTCCGAAGCAAAATAAAAAGAAAGACAATAGAGGGAGAGAAGTTCCGCGTGCGGCCCCTCCAGCGCCTCAAGAAAATGGTGCAAACTCCGGTCGCTGTTATAACGAAGGGAGGGCGAGTCGATTGAACTTGAACGCAAAATGAGATCATAAACACGAATCCGGGTCTAATAGATCTTATTAAATCGTAATAGATAATCACCTAGCCGGAGCAAGAGAAAAGTGGTTGAAATTCAAATCAGGTTTCCATCATAATGCTAGGTTGTGGGAAATCTAATCTGATCACTTTGCAAAGACATATAATATGGGGGTGGATGGGGCTGGCAATATTATATAGGCAATCTTGGGTGAAAACCTCCTGAATGTCTGTGTATGTGCCTTGACTATCTCTTTGACAGGATATTAACATGAGAAGACTTCTTTGATCATGGCGGGCCAGGGGAGACGAAGCCCCCAGAAAATAGGAGTGTGCGTAACTGTAGTTAACACATTGACTGATGTTATCACAATTTCTCTAGTACCCATCATGCCTTCCTCTACTATGGGGGCCAATATCGTGCTAGCCTTCGTTGGGCGAAAGGAACCGAGTGCTGGGGGCGTTTGAAACACAAAAAAAGCTCCCGAAAATGACTGCTAGATGTAATCTCCATATCTAAACTGGATATTCACATATATGTCGTATGTTGTGTGGTGAGTGTGTGTGTGTGTGTGTGTTTGTGTGTGTGTGAGTGTGTGTGATGTGTTTGTGTGTGAGTGTGTGTGTGGTTTGTGTGTTGTGTGTGTGTGTGTTTGTGTGTGTATGTGTGAGGTGTTTGTGTGTGTGAGTGTGTTTGTGTGTGTGTGTGTGTGTTTGTTGTGTGTGTGTTGTTTTGTGTGTGTATTGTGTGTGTTGTGTGTGTGTGTGTGTGTGTGTGTGTGTGTGTGTGGTTGTGGTGTGTTTGTGTGTGTGTGTGTGTTGGTGGTGTTTGTGTGTGTAATGTGTGTGGTTTTGTGTGTTTTGTGTGGTGTGTTTGTGTGTGTGTGTGGTGTGTGTGTGTGTGTGTGTGTGTGTGTGTGTGTGGCGGCATTTATGTATGTATGTACATTTTATTTTCACACACGCACACACAAAAGCAAACAGAAAGGCCACAAAGCCTAAATTGTCCCCTTTAGCTTTTTGGGCCTTACATTCAGTGGCGGATTGAGAACGAAACAAGAAGAAAAAAGGACCTGAAAAAAAAAAAAATAAAAGAAAAGAACAAAGAAAATGAAGAAGAGAAAAAAGGAAGAAGTAATAGAAGGAGATCCACACGCACAAAAAAAAGAAGCTGAACGCTTTAGGTTTCTCGGCAACGGTATTAAACGCTGATTATCTCTATAAAATCCTAAGAGCCCGGATTTCACTTGCGAAAACCGAACGACGCTAACCCGCAGCTCCAAATTGCAAAGCCTTTTCCCCATGCCATTGTTAAGTCAGAAGAGTTAACGCAGAACTTCGGCTCTTGTTTGTGGCTGGTTGGGTGGCTGGTCCCAATCATGTTTTTGTGCGATCATGCACTCCTCTCGCTCTCTCTCTCATCCTCTCTCTCTCTCCGATCTCATCTCTCTCTCTCTCGCTCTCTCTCTCTCTCTCGTCGCTCACTCTCTCTCCTTTTTCTTTCTTCGTCTTCTGCTTTATCTCTCTCACGCTCTTTCTCGTGCTCCCCATCCGGTTTTCTCTTCTTATTTGTGCCCGCTGTGCCCTTCCCCAATGCTTCATTGGTTCATTCTCCTACTTTTCTCTCACTGATCTCTCTGGACTCTTCGCTCTCTCTCTTCCCTCTCTCTCTCTCTCCCGTTCTCTCTCTTCTCTCTCTTCTCTCTCTCTCTCTCTCTCAGTCCTCATCAGTCTCCTTCTCCTCTCTCTCTCATCTCTCTCTCCTCTCTCTCTCATCGTCCTCTCTCTCCGCCTCCTCTCCTCTCTCTCTCTCTCCCTCCTCCCCCTCTCGCTTTCTTTCTCTCTCTCGCTCTCTCTCCTCTCTCTCTCATACTCTCTCTCATCTCTCGTCTCTCACTCTCTCCTCTCTTACTCTCTCTATCTCCTCTCTCTCTTCTGCTCTCTCTCCTCAGTCTCTCTCTCTCTCCTATCTCTCTCTCTCTTCTCTCTCCCTCTGCCTCTCTCTCCTCTCTCTCTCTCTCGTCTCTCTCTCCTCCTCGCCTCTCTCTCATCTCATCTCTCTCTCTGCACTCTCTCTCACTCTCTCTCCTCTCGACTCACATCTCTCTCTTCTCTTTCCTCTCTCTCTCTCTCTCTCTCTCTCTCTCACATCACAATCACAATCACTCACATCACTCCATCACTCACTCACTCTCTCTCACTCTCTCTCTCGTCTCTCTCTACACACATCTCTCTTTCCTCTCTCCTCTTTCTCTCTTCTTCTCTCTCATCTCTCTCATCTCTCTCTCTCACTCACTCACTCACTCACTCACTCACTCTCTCTCTCTCTCTCTCTCTCTCTCTCTCTCTCTCTCTATCTATCTATCTATCTATCTATCTATCTGCCCGTACCATCTAAGAAAATAGGAAAAATCTATACCTTTTCCGAAGCAAATTAAAAAGAAAGACAATAGAGGGAGAGGAAGTTCCGCGTGCGGGCCCCTCCAGCGCCTCAAGAAAATGGTGCAAACTCCGGTCGCTGTTATAACGAACGAGTCGATTTGAACTTGACGCGATCATAAACACGAATCCGGGGTCTAATAGATCTTATTAAATCGTATATAGATAATCACCTAGCTGGAGCAAGAGAAAAGTGGTTGAAATTCAAATCAGGTTCATCATAATGCTTAGGGTTGTGGGGAAATCTAATCTGATCACTTTGCGGAATGACATATAATACGGTGGATGGGGCTGGCAATATTATATAGGCAATCTTGGGTGGAAAAGCCTCCTGAATGTCTGTGTATGTGCCTAGACTCTCTCTTGACAGGATATTATCAGGAGAAGACTTTCGTGATCATGCGGGGCCCAAGGAGACGAAGCCCCCAGATAATAGGAGTGTGCGTCACTGTAGTTAACTCATTGACTGATTTATCACAATTTCTCTAGTACCCATCATGCCTTCTCTA
>NC_061821.1:38749101-38751601 GCF_019202785.1 Penaeus chinensis | reverse complement strand
GAGAGAAAGAGAGAAAGAGAAAGAGAGAGAGAGAGAGAGAGAGAGAGAGAGTGTATGTGTGTGTGTGTGTGTGTGTGTGTGTGTGTGTGTGTGTGTGTGTGTGTGTGTGTGTGTGTGTGTGTGTGTGTGTGTGTGTGCGTGTGTAGGTGTGTGTGTGTGTGCGATTGTGTCCATATGCCAGGAAGTGTGAGAGGGATGGTGACTTTTCTTCGTAACACACACAAAAAAAGAGAACGAGAGAAGAAAAAGAGGCTATATTCATCCTCCCATGAAAAAGAACAAGTAGCAGGTAGCCATTCCTTCCGTGTCTATGTTAATGTGATGGCCCCGTGTCTCTTTAGACTCCTGGCGGCGAGGAGGCAGTGGAGGGGAACCCAGCCCCCAGCCCTTCCCTTCTTCCACCCAGCCCTTCCCTTCTCCCCACAACCCCTTCTCCTGCTCCACCCCCCCCCCCCCCTTCCCTTCCCTCCCCTCACCCTGATCCTTCACTCGGACCTTAAGGATTAAGAAAAAAAAAACACGACGAATGAATATTTCATACTAAGGAGACGTCATGAAAATGTAACGAACACAGACGAGGCCACAGTAATGCTTAACCGCTTCTCGTCTGTGCCAAATCCGAAATGTGACTAAGATATTCCGTAGACTTTTTTCACACTAGGTTACACAGCTTATCCATTCATTCATGAAAATAATTAGGCTTTCTTCGTTATCATCTTTGTGTCATCTCGTGCATGTAATCGGTGCACAGTACATATTACTAAGTAGATAATAACAACTGTACTTATTCCCTTTATTCACTCACTCCGTTAGATGTTTATTAACAGTACTAACTTTTCTACTTATCTACTTTTCTACTTTTCTACATACATATTATCCCCGTCACTCTATAGCTGTTTTCTCGATTTTCTGTCTTTTACTCTGTCTATTTTTTCCTGCCTTTCTCCCTCACTCATTCTCTCTCTTTATGTATCCATGCATACATATGTATACGCACATAGATAGATAGATAAATAAATAGATAGATAAAAAGACAGTGTCTGTGTGTGTGTGTGTGTGTGTGTGTGTGTGTGTGTGTGTGTGTGTGTGTGTGTGTGTGTGTGTGTGTGTGTGTGTGTGTGTACATTGCGCTCCTTAGGCAATTCAGAGACGTTGGAACGGGGTCACAAACAAGAAAGCTAAAATATCCACAACAAAGCTACAACGTGGAAAATAAAATAAAACAAAAAATGTGTAGCAGTAAGCAGTCTTAAACAACAGGCTGGAGACACGTTACAGGCTTTTTACATCAATTTGTTATTAGCCCCGTAGGACCTGTTGGCTTGGTGGACGTACATCTCCGCCTCGACGAAGTGTCTGAAGTATCTGCTCCTCCCTTTTTGTGTGTTTTCTTTTCGTTTCCCTGGGTCGGAATTTTCATTTTCTTTCTTGTTTCTAAATTTCCTGTCACTTTGGAAGGCTGACCTTTATTATCGAATCGAAGGAAGCAGAGTTGATGATGTTGTCTGTACTCAGAATATAACAGGATGTTGATTAACGTTCGTATAAAGTAGGAACTCTTTCCTTATTTCGTATTACGTTGTTTTCATCAGCTATTCCTATTTTCTCATCAGCCGTATTCAACTAGCCATTGTCGCGCCTTCATTGAATTAACTAGACGCAAAAGAAAATTCGAAATTTGTATGAAACTGTAACACAGATTAGTTATAATTCGTTCCGCCAGCGCCATTGGATGGTAGAAGTCACGTGGCAATTTATATCATCTCGTAATGTCAGTGAGAAGTGATACATCAATAACTTGGTAATTGGGTAACCTTTCCCTAGTGATTTGCTTGTGAAATTGTAATGACCTTTAGATAATGTTCCATGGCGTAAAGTGCACAGTTATTTTCCGTTCCTCCCACGTTCTCTTGCTCGACGTTCCCAAGATCGCTCTCTCTCTCAGCCCCACCCCCTCCCCATTCCAACAACCCCCCCAGCACCCACCCCCAGCTAGTTCCCACGTACTTTTATCCATCGACTCTCCCTTCTCCCTTCTCCCTTTCAGCCTCGCCCCTGACTCCTGGCGCTTCGGGAACGAGAGGGGCTTTTTCTTTTTGGGTTAGCGTTTTCGTCTCTGTCTAGGTATTCATATCTTTACCTATCCCTCCGTTGATCTATCTACTCCCCCACCCTCTCTCTCTCTCTCTCTCTCTCTCTCTCTCTCTCTCTCTCTCTCTCTCTCTCTCTCTCTCTCTCTCTCTCTCTCTCTCTCTCTCCCTCTCTCCTTCTCTTCCTTTCTCCCTTCCTCCCTCCCTCCCTCTCTTCCTTTCTCCCTCCCTCCCTCCATCCTTCCCTCCCTCCTTCCTCCCTCCCTCCCACCCTCGCTCCCTGTGCCCTCTCCCCCTTTCTCTTTCCCCCCCATTCGTCTCGCTCAGCCTCCGCCTGACCTTTGCCCTGTTCCTCCCTGCAGATCGAGAGCCGGAGGTGGAAGTGAACCTGCAGATGATCGGCGTGTACC
>NC_061821.1:38734101-38736601 GCF_019202785.1 Penaeus chinensis | reverse complement strand
TAATAATAATATTAATTTTAATAATAATGATAATAATAATAATAATAATAATAATAATAATAATAATAATAATAATAATAATAATAATAATAATAATAATGATAATAATGATAATGATAATAATAGTTTAATAACAAAGATATTAGTAACGATAATGATAAGGGTAACAGTGATAATAATATGGATTATAAGAAAAATGATAACGAAAACATAATAAAAACAATAACAATAATAATAACAATAATAATAATAATGAGGATGATCATGATGATAATGATAATGATAAGGATAAATATAATGATTATCATGATAATAATGATAATAATGATATCTGTAGTAGTATGATAATGATAATGATAGTTGTAGGAATGGTAATAATGATTATGAAAATAATGATAATGATAAGAATATAAGAAATAATAATAATTAATATAATAATGACAATAGTAGCAGTAATAATAATAATAATAACAAAAATAATGATAATAAAAATAATAATATTAATGATAATAATAATAATATTAATTAGTATTATTATAATATTGATAATAGTAGTAATAATAATAATAATAATAATAATAGTAATATTAGTAATAATATTATTCATAATGATAATAGTAATAATAGTAATAATAATATCATTAATAATGATGATGATAGTAAGGATAATAATGATTATAATGATGATAATAATAACAATGATTATAGAAAAATAATAATGATAATGATAATGATAATGATAATGATAATGATGAAAATAAAGATGATAATATTAGTAATGGTAAAAATAATAATAACATCAATAAGGATAATATCAATAATTATATAATAATAATAATAATAATAATAATAATAATAATAATAATAATAATAATAATAGTAATAAGTATAATGATAATACCAATAATAATAATAATAATAATAATAAAAATAATCATGATAATGATTATTATTATTATTACTATTATTATTATTATTATTACTATTATCATTGTATCATTATATGGTAATAATAATGATAACAATAGTAATAGTAATAACAATAATAATAATAAATTAATAATAATAATAATGATAATAATAATAATAATAATAATAATAATAATAATAATAATAAGGATAATGATTGTTATTATTATTACTGTTATCATTATTATTGTTATTATTATTATCACTATTATTATTATTATTATTATTATATCATTAGTATATGGTAATAATAACGATAATAATAACAATAATAATAATAATAACATTGATAATAATAATAATAATAATAACAGTAATGATAATAATAATAAGTTTAATAATCATAACAAAAATAACGTTAATGATAACAATAATAAGAATAATAATAATGATAATAGTAATAGTAATAATAATAATAATAATAATAATGAAAACAATAGTAACAATAATAATAACAAGGGGAATAAAAATAATAATAACATCAAGAATTATAGTAACAATGATAATGACAATTAGGATTATTATAATAATAATAATGATAATAATAATAATAATAATTCTTAATATAATCGTATAAATAATAACGATATTATTATTATCATTAATGTTATTAATATTATCATTTTCATTATTATTATTATCATTAATGATATCATTATTGCCATTACTATCATTATCATTCTATCATTATCATGAAAATTATGATAACAATAAAAAAGTAATAATAATGATAATAGTAATAATAATAATAATAATAATAATAATAATAATAATGATAATAATAATGATAAAATAATAATAATAATAATAGTAATGATAATAATAATAATATCAATAATAATAATGATAACAATAATAATAATGCTAATAAAGATAATAATAATAGTTGCAATAACGATAAAAATAATAATGACAATAATGATAGAAGATATAATGCTAATAACAGTAATGATAATGATAACATTAATGATAAAAATAATAATGAAAATAATAATAGTAAGAAGAAGAGGAAGAAGAACATAAATAATAATAATAACAATAATGATGATGATGATGATGATAATAATGATAATAATGATAATAATAATAACAATGATAGCAATAATACTACTACCACTAATAATAATAATAATAATAACAATAACGATAACAGCGATGATGATGATAATAATAACAATAATAATAATAATAATAATAATAATAATAATAATAATAATAATAAAATAATAATGATAATGATAATGGAAATATTAATAATAATAACAATAATAGAAAATATAATTATAGTATTGAAAAAAATAATAAAGGTAATAATAATAGTAATGGCAATAATAATAATGGTAATAATAATAATGATGATGATAATGATGATAACAATGATAATGATAATGGTAGTAATGACTATAAAAAAATGTCAATAGTTATGATCATTATAATATATGTGTGCGTGTGTGTGTGTGTGTGTGTGTGTGTCTATAAACACATCCGTATCTTTGCTGTGTGTTTATGTATTACTGAGAATGATAAATTC
>NC_061821.1:38724101-38726601 GCF_019202785.1 Penaeus chinensis | reverse complement strand
GCTTCCTTTACCCCCCCCCCCCCCCATCATCTCAGCAAGGGGTCCATCCAGGAAGGAGGAGGGAAGGGGAGGAGACTCCACTGCCGATATTGGTCGTCGCGCAACAGGTTAATGGTGTGAAACGGGTAGATGGAGAGGGATGGAAGGGCCGCGGCGAAAGGAAAAGGGAGGGGGAGAACTTGATGTCCTATGACAAAGGGAAACGGGAAAGCAGAGCGAATAATGAGATAAGGAGAGAAGGGAGGGACGGAGACGCGAGATGTATTATGAGCTCAAGGAAGGTAAGGGGAGGGCAGGAAGGAAGCAGAAAAGAGGAAGGGAAGGGGAAGGACATATAGAGCAGACATAGCGGCCGTCAATATATACTGCACAATAACACCTAACTATATTTGCCCTTTAAACTACAGGATGGCTTAAGAGAAGTAGCAGGGGATGGAGGAGAGAGAGGGAAGGAAGAACAGATCAGGGGTAGAGCAGGGAAGAGAGGTGAAAGCGAGGAAGGCGTGACAGGGTCAGGGACAGGGTCAAAGGTTAAGGGATAAGGTCAAAGGTTATGGGACAAGGTCAGAGGTGAAGGGACAGAATCAGAGATTAAGAGACAAGGTCAGAGGTGAAGGGACAGAATCAGAGATTAAGAGACAAGGTCAGAGGTGAAGGGGCAGGGTCAAAAGTGAAGGGATAGGGTCAAAGGTGAAGCAACAAGGTCAGAGGTGAAAGGACAGTCAAAGACAAAGGGGCAAAGTCAAAGGTGAAGGAATAGGGTCAGAGGTTAAGGGAAAGGGCTAAAGCTGTGGAGACAGTGACAAAGGGGAATGTGCAAGGTAAGATGAGAAAGGACAGGGTCAAGGGTGAAGGGACAGGGTCAGAGGTGAAGGGGTAGGGTCAAAGGTAAATGGTGAAGATAGGTTGGCAGAGTAGAAGAGTAGGAATGGAAATTTCTTATAAACAATTCAGTGGCAGATTCTGAAACAGCCAAGCTAGCGCTGAAGCTGTAGATGAATGCGGGAAGAGAAAAGACAAAGATGAAAAAAAGTTATTTTCGGAGTTGAATTAAGATAAAGGTGAGCCTTCTAACAGGGCGAAAGGGCGGGCCAAAACAAGAATGAGTGGACGGAGTGAATGAGAGAAGCAATAGGCTTGGTGAGTGAGAAAAAAAAAGACCAAAGACGCAAATCGCGAGCGAACCTGCAAACAAATGAAGTAAAAAGGCGCAAGGCGAGAAGAGAAGAAGCGGAGGAGCTCGCAGAGACGAGGGAGGGCGGA
Organism: Penaeus chinensis; assembly: GCF_019202785.1. Lineage (NCBI taxonomy): Eukaryota > Metazoa > Arthropoda > Malacostraca > Decapoda > Penaeidae > Penaeus > Penaeus chinensis. The sequence goes on along the minus strand of NC_061821.1, from coordinate 38,725,338 downwards.
ATACTGGAGAATGTAGTCGCGCAGCTCCCACTAAATCCAAGAGCGTTTTATGGGCGGGCGGAGGGACTCGCTGTATTGAATTAATGGAGGGAGGCAACGCAAGACTTATGACCCGGGCGAAGGGAGATGCCGTCGTGTACAGGAAAAACAAACTTCAGTTGAATTCACGATCGTCTGAAAGTCAGATTCCTGAGTGAAAGCACTCTGCATGAAGCTCAGGAAAAATCAAACTGTGTGACGAGGCTATTAGAGTTAGGTTATTGGTACTTCTTAAGAGAACTATACAACAAAAAAAAGAGAATATTGTCGAGTTTAAATAGGACGTGTTTTATAGACGTTGCTGAAATACCTGAAAGGGGACGTTGATACGAAATTGGCAGTCGCTTCCCTGGACCAGAACCTTGTGTTGATCACCGAATTGGTTGTAACCAAAATTATTGTCGCTATTGCAATACAGTCATGATTTGCCATGTGATCATGACACCCTTGCTTCTCCCCGTCATAAGTGATACTACATCTCTGACTAAGATGTCGGTTTTAGTCGAGTAATTGCATTTTCCTGTGTACATAGTCTTCTCATCAAGATGCCTTGTGTATTTTCTCCACGTATGAACATAAACCTACGACATATATTTCTACATTTACTCCGGAATACAAGAGGAATAAGAACGAGAACTGTCTGGCTTGTCATCGGGAGATTGTTGGCTTTGTTTTATATCAATACAAATTTCTTTTTAATTTTGTAATGGATTAATGCTGTAATGAATGTCCTCATGTTCTGCTTGGATGTGCCAAGCTGAGCTGTGCTTACGTAAACTTACATTAACTTGTTTGTTTGATTAGTTTCGGCATGTTTCACTCTCTTCCCCTTTATTTGTTTGTCTTTCTATCTCGTTCTTCTTACTCATCTCTCCATCCAGCTATGTCTGTCTTCTCTGACTAAACATATATTTATCAAGATTTATCTTTTTGTTTGTCAATTTACCTATTATCCTTCCTTTTTTCAATTCTAATCTCTGCATCTAACATTAATTTCAGGGACAGAAGTTATGAATGTGAACTAGTAACTCTGTTCCAAATTCCTGTTTAAGTCATTTGCAATCCTGAAGATTCTTCGGGATGCGAGCCGTTCCGTCGTGGGATTGTGCGCAAATGGCCATATGTAAATATGTAAAAGTTAAGTGGTATATTTTCAAATGCCAAATATAAAGCATGACAAAGAAGACCGAAACTTCAC
>NC_061821.1:38716601-38719101 GCF_019202785.1 Penaeus chinensis | reverse complement strand
ATCCCCGATACATCAAACGTCCCTCAGCATGATGCTTATCATGGTGAAGATAACGTTCAAAAGGATAATGATCCAACGCACCATTACTGATGCCATCGCTGAGTCAGGCATCGACGCTGCGGTGAGTGTCAAAGCTTTACCACTGAACCGATTACAGAGGACAGAGAAGCTCATGGAAAACCCTTACATTGTATCGTTTTTTTGTTTTTTTTTGTTTTTTCTTATTTTTATCTTTTCTTTCTTTCCTTTCTATCTTCCTTTCTTTCTTCTTTTCTTTTTTTTTTTCGTCGGCAGTAAATAGTCATAAGTTTATTTTGTCTGTAATTGTTTTTTTAATAATATCATATTCTGCATACTTTATAAAGCAATAACAATAACGATAATACTAATACTAATAATAATAATAACAATAATAATAATAATAATGACGATAATAACAACAGTAATTATAATACAATGATAATAGTAATGTAAGGTGGTTCTGGATACCGCATCTCGTCCTTTCCCGCTTTCCGGACGACTGGATGCTCCCTGTCGTTCGTCTTTTGTTTTATTTTCTTTAATTTTCTCTCTTTTCAGTTTTGTTTATTATTTTTTGACAAGGTATTCCCTTTGTATTTCCTTTACTGTGATAGTTTAATTTATAAATTCATAACGATATATTCTAATGAACTAACTTTTATTAACTTTTATTCATTTTATTATTTCAGACATTCTGTAAACATGTACTCCTAAGATTTCTACTTTCCTTTTTATTTAGATATAGAGCTTTTCATTACGTTTCGTTTCTTCTTTCTGCTGTTTTCATATTTATGTTTTCCTTTATTTTTTGTTCAATTTTATTTGTGTTTTTAAGTGTATTTAGCAAAAGAACGAGAGATGGTCAAATGGCGAATGTGTTGTCCTCTGTAATCCTCTGTGTGATAAATAACGGGCCATATTTTATTGAAATACGAAGTGAAGAAGTGATCATGAAAGGTATGAAACTAAGCACTGTGGTGCCTGACATTCTTTGCTTAACTATACCAATAAATATGATCAGATTATTAAGTAAAAATGTTCCAGCTCGGGCGTGATCTAAAGAACATTTTTATTTAATAATTTGATCATGTTTTGCTGATGAACCTGGCTGGTGTTCTTTCTCTTTTCCTTGTAACTTTTATTCATATTTCATGGTTGGAAGCCAGAGTAATCTATTATTTATATTTTTCTTGTTTCAGTTTCGCCAGACATGAGTTTTATGCTGCTGTATTTAGCTTTTAAGTTTAAGGATTTTTAAGCCTTTAACTGCGGCTCTGGACTTACTTGTTTTGCCTTTGATTTTTAGTGGCAAGGCCTTCAGAAAGACTCTCCACTTGGGAAATCTTCCTCTAAGGTTTGTATGCAGCAGTTTTAGCTATTTTGCGTGCCTTCAGCATATATTCTTTTGCATTTTGTTTTTTAAAGATTCTTAATTTCGTTTTAGTATTTCACTTTATGGTTAGGCTAAATATCGGAAAGAGATTATCACGCTGGACTGATTCAGTTCCCCCCACAACGCTACCACTTTAAGAACTTTGGACTGACAGAGCTTCCCCGAGCCAGCATCAAGGGAGGGCAAGAGTTCATGTTTATAGACTAACTTGATGAGCTGGGACGAAAACCCTGGGTTAAACAGAGATGACACTACAGTAATAATGATGACCATAATGTTATTGATAATGATAACAATAATGGTAATAGTAATGATAATGATAACAATGATATTGATAATGATAATAACGATGATTATAATGATAATAGCGACAATTAAAATAACAATAGTGATAGTAAAGTAATGACAGCAAAAAAATATTAGAATCCTCAACACTATTGTTATCGTTGTTGATGATAATCGTAGTAAATATTATGGTTATGATAATAATGATAATGATGGCAATGGTACTAATGATAATAATGATAATGATGATAATGACACTGATAATGATACCAATAAAAGTAATGATAGCAATAATTATCATAAGCATCAATACTGTTATCATTATCATTATCACTATCATTACTATTATCATTAGTGTTATTATTATTATTATTTCTGTTATATTATTTCTATTACTATCATTATCGTTATTCATACTATTACTAGGATAGTTATACTATTATTATCTTACCTGTTTTTGCTGTCATTGATTCTTATGATAACAATGCCAATTATAACAAAAATGGAAGACATAATAATAACGATAACAACAATAATGTTCTCTCTCGATACTATTCATCAGAACTTTCTACGATCATCATGTTTTAATACAACAAAAGGTGCAGTGGAAATTAACATTTTTATTGGGCAATTCATGACGTCAGAATATCAAACATTCAGCAAAAAAATATATTACAGCAGTATACTCTACAAATATTATAATTACTACTCTACTAATCACGTGGTTATTGTCATTAATATCAGCATTATTATTTTACAACTACTTCTGCTACTACTAATAATATTACTACTGTTGTTACT
>NC_061821.1:38701601-38704101 GCF_019202785.1 Penaeus chinensis | reverse complement strand
TGTTGATGTTATCATTGTCCATGTTTGTCATTCTTCTTATTATTATGACTATTGTGATCATTATCCTTATTATTACTAATACTACTATCATTATCATTATTATTATTATTACTATTATCATTGTTATCATTATTGTCGACATTGTTGTTATAATTTTTACCTTTTTTTTGTTATTAGTATTAATATCATCATTATTGTTATCATTGTTATCTTAATGATTATAATAATAATTATTATTATTATCATTATTATCATTATTAGTACATCATCATCACTATTATTATCATTATCATTGATATTATCATTGTCATTATTATAATTTTAATTAATTATTATTATCATCATTATTATCATTATTATCATTGCCGTTGTTGTTGGTATCATCAGCATCATTATCATTGATAATATTAGTATTTTTGTTGTTATTATCATTATCATTATTATTATTATCATTATTATGATTATGATTATTATTATCATTATTATTATCATTATTATTATCATCATTATTACTATCATACCATTATTGTTATTATCCCTGTTATTATCATTTTTATTATTGTTACTGTTATTATCATTATAATTAATTTTTACCAATTTTAATATTATTGTTATTATCATTACCAGTATCATTTATAGTAGTAATTATGTGTTTTTGTGTTTTTTGCTGTTGTTGTTGTTATTGGTATTATCGTTATTATTATCGTTATCATTATTATCACTGAGGATAAGGATATTAATGACTATATAGAGATAATAGCATTATCTGTTGATAAACCTTACATTAAACAGTGTTTGAGCCTATTACATTCTACAAAAAAATAGGTCTATTACCCAAAGATACATTTCTGCCACACCTCCACACTTCCAGTTTGGTCATATCTGTTACATATGTAATTTGTGTCTGTGTTCTCTCTTGAGCACTTTCTCCTCTCTTTCATTTCTACCCCCCTCCCCCCCCCCCCCTGTCACAACCAGTATATTAGGGGTGGCGGGGGAGGGGGGGGTCAAACAGCTACAGTAATAGTCCTCTGTCAACTGCCCCTTACTTACCACACACTGCAATCTCAGCGACATTCAGATACCACTCTCCAATCACCATAACATGAGCAATGGCCGCGCCAACACACCGCCACCACCACTCATCACCACCACCGGCCTCACCACCGGCCTCACCCTCACTACCACCACCACCCTCACCACCACCACCTTCAGTACCTCCCTCACCACCACCACCATCCTCACCCTCACCACCACCCTCACCCTCACCCTCATCACCACACTTACCAACACCCTCACCAACACTCCCGCCACCCTCCCCACCTCCCTCACCCTCACCACCACCCTCACCCTCACCCTCACCCTCACCAACACTCCCGCCACCCTCCCCACCTCCCTCACCCTCACCACCACCGCAACCTCTCCACCCTCGGCCTCTCGCCCCAACAGCCCCCGTAGGACCAGGCAGGACAATAAAAGTAAAGGACTCCGACTCTCCGGCTTGACCAGTAATTAAGAACTTGGCCTTCCAGCGGCAAGTTGGGAAATAATGCGACCTTAAGGCCCCGCACTCCGGCCCCGCTGCCCGCCGCCTCCACTCGGCTCCAGACAGCTCCCGACTCGACGCGAAGCACTTCACGATCTCTGCTTATCTTTCTCTTTTAGCTTCTTTTCTCTTCTGTTTCTTTTTGCTGCATTTTCTTTCCTTCTTTAACTTCTTTCTGTTTGCTTCCTCAACATTTGGAGATGTATTTGAAAATCTTAATTAATGTTGTGATTTGACGAATTCGAATTTGTGTGTGTGTGTGTGTGTGTGTGTGTGTGTGTGTGTGTGTGTGTGTGTGTGTGTGTGTGTGTGTGTGTGTGTGTGTGTGTGTGTGTGTACAGGTGCCCGCTCTGCCTTCTCTTTTTACAGTTCTGTGGCGTAAGTAAGCACCCATCCTCGAAGGGAGCCGCCGCATAAAAGGACAAGTTTCATCAGACAGACAGACAGGCAGAGAGACGGCAGGCAGACCAAGCCACAGGGACCAGCTCCACTACCTTCAGCAATAAGCCCTCTAGTAAGACCCCCTTTCATTAACCTGCACTAAGACCACTCTTTCTCGTTGATATCTGGTGACAAGCGGTGCTTAAGAAACTCACAGCGCCAATGCTAATTCGCCTACTGCCCTGCGAGACCACGCTCCTCGCCGACGCCTGTTGCCAATCCACGTTCTCTGCCGACAAGGTACTCCTGTCGAAGTGCCTCCTTGCCTCCCTTAGTGCCCAGCTATCGCTACCATGTCATCTTCTGATCCACGCCTACCCACATTATGTTTGTCCTACTACTTCGTGCTGACTACTCACGCTGAAGTCGCTGAAGTTACATCCTCACATTCTACGCCGCCACACTCGTCAATCCGGCGCACCTGCCTCGCCAATTCCTCGCAAACCCTCGTCAACACAGCTAGTATGTCGCAGTTCTTACCAGCACTACCCTCTCCGCTATTAACGTAAGTGT
>NC_061821.1:38679101-38686601 GCF_019202785.1 Penaeus chinensis | reverse complement strand
GACATTCTCTATCTCAAAAGAAAAGCAGACTTACGGCCGAGAGTCCTTTTACCAAAGGTAGGTGTCTCAACCAAACCAGCACCGCTAGCCACTGCGAGGCCCGTTTCCCGACTGCACCGAGACAGTATGTGTGTATTCTTGGGTGATTGTACGGTATATCGGCTTTTTCCTCGACTTCTTAACATCAATTTTTGGTCTGGTATTTTAAGTGTTGTTTGTCATAAACAATATATTAATTTTCCATCTGCTTATTTGTTCCTACCAAATTCATGATTAGGCAACCTACATCCTGCCGCTTGAATCACTTCAGTATCTCACTTAGTAAGAAAACTGTGGTTCTCCAAATATGTGTCAGCTTAACCATTAATTATTTAAAACCATAATTTTTGTACTTGTCCTCGCAACTGTCTTCCTGTGGTTCTAAGTATCTCAAATATTTAAATACTTATCGCAAAATATACTCATTACAAGAATTACGTAAACACAAACCACGTAATATCGGCTTAACTTCAACTATGCTGGTGGCGACTCACTAAGCAGAGCGGTAGCGATAGGCTTCCTGTTCTGAAAGATTTTAATGTCAAACAAAAGGAAATGTTTATTTGTCAAGTGGTCAAAGGATAGCTAAACATATAGGTAAATAAATGCAATGTAAAAGTTAAAAAAAGGATAACATTGGCAAGTATGTCATGTAACTTTCATTACAAAATAAAAACAATTTAATTTCAAAATAAAGATGAATATCTGCCCAGTGCTCAAAAATAATAAATGAATAAATAAATAAATAAATAAATAAATAAATAAATAAATACAATAAAACAAAAATGAAAAGCTATATAATGTGGAGTGAGAAAGAAACTTATAACATGATACATGTAATACACAATAGTGTATAGCCTAATAAATAGTCTGTAGCCTAATAAATATGAAATACTTTCACTTTTAGTCTCTAACTAATGACCAGCTAGTGTTTTCTTCTTGTCAGTTGCAATATACACTTGCACTGCTCATATGCTTGCCAAATGCTTCACTGTTCCTTTCCATACTGCAATTGGATGTGAAGGCATTGACCAAAACGCCTGCTAATGAGAAATACACCTTTTCAAGGAAACTGTTGGTGCTGGCACAGCGCAGTGTGGCTAGCTATTCATCTTCCTCCCCAGGGGTGAAGACAATGACCTTTTGAAAGCTGTCTTTTTACCAGTAGCATACTTTTTTACCAGTAGCATGCATTGAGAGACAACCAAGGGACACACCAGCTTCGTACGATTCTGCAAATTTATAATCTAGTGCAGGGGCCACATCCTGCCCCCTTGACTTCATTTTCTCATCATCACCTATTTACATACTGAATTCGGGCTATTCACGTACAGCCTCCTTGTTGACATTACACACGCTTAGTTTTTATAGCTAGGTAACCAGCACAAGCAGCAGCATCTACCAGATTTACCAGCCTCCATCTCAGTAATCACTGCCCCTAAGTTATATCCAGACAGCCAAACCGAGCTTCTTGTACTGATGTCTGCCTCTCCCTCCTTGAACTGGTGGATACTGGCACAGTAATTTCCACAAGCTAACTAACAGTTAGCTTGTGGGTGCTTCATGCTCAGGGTGATGTGAAGCCATGGTATGGTAGCCTAGATAGTATTAAGTGCTTTCAAACCTTCTCACTTGAACCTGTCACCGCTGGCTAACCTAGTGCGAAAAAGGGAGCAGCTCTGCATAAGCCTCCCCTGCCAGTTTACAGCCACTATGTTATCGAGACTTCTGCAGTGCCTCCTCGTGGCCACTCATGGAAAACTGGCGATTCTAACTGAAGTTAGGATGGGGATTTCCAAGCTGAAGTGTGGGAAAGCCACAGACACATGTGCTTAAGGCTGGGGGTGAACCTGTGGCACAGGGCTTGCATGCAGCCTTGACTTCCATCTGGCAGTCTGGTACCATTCCCCCTGACCTACTGAGGGGAATGGTCATCCCTCTCTGGAAGGGGAAAGGGGATCATTGGGACTGTAGCAACTATACTGCTCAGTATACCAGGCAAGGTATTCTTCTAAAAGGGATACGCAACCACCTACAAAGGCACCAGAGATGGAGCAGTCTGGATTCATCCTGGCAAGTCCACAATAGACCATATCCTAGCGCTTCGAGTAATTGGAACGCCATTGTGAGTTCGGTCGTGAGTTGCTTGCAGCCTACATCGACCTCAAGAAGGCATTTGACTCGGTGCATGTAGAATCGTTATGGGAGATTCTGAGACTTGGGGGAATTCCGACACGGATTATTGACCTAATAGCAAGCCTATATACCGGTACTGAAAATGCTTTAAAGTGTGGTGGATGCCTGTCGAACTTCTTCCCTATTAATTCAGTGGTGAGGCAAGGCTGTGTCTTTGCACCAAGACTTTTCAATACCTGCATGGAGTGGATAATGGGCAGAGCTACTACCCAAAATCAGTGTGGAGAAACACAGGGCAATATCAAGGTCTCAGCAGGTAGTAGGTAGCATGGGTAAAACAGGCCATAAGTTTGGACAGTTACTCACGTATTTTCTCACAGTATTATTATGCATGCTGGTGCATTTGCATTCTCAGAAATGTAGGCTAGTTAGTGAAATAATTTTCTTGTGAGTGTATTACAGTTTAATTTTTCAACGTATCTTAGATGATAAAATAGTTTGTTTATTAATATGTAGCCTGATTTCGTTAGTTCATTCATTCTTGCAGTGAAGGTTAATGAAGCCTTGTTTTGTTAGTTTGTTTATTTGTTAAAAGGTTTTGTAAGAGTATAACAAGTATATTTTTCATTAGTGTTTGGCCAGTTAAAAGGCTTATCGTCTATTATGAAAAACTTGGCACCAGAAAGGTCTGGCAACAGCACATTGGGTTATTTTAGGAATTTGTTACTGTTCTAGAATATAAAGCTGTTTCAAAACGCTTGTAAGAATGACATATAAGTGATCAGAACATTTTTATAGTACTTGATGATTAATGGCGCCGATCTTCGGATTGTGTTTTATAAACAGTATATATACATTCAGGAACAGATCGAGTTTTTTTCACCGCAGATTAAGTTACATATATGTTAAACATTAATTAAAAATAATAATGATAATAAAGTTATAAAAAAAAATACATACCATACCAACGTTTTTGTAGTTTTTTAGCGCATGTGTATACATTTGTCAGACAGATATTGGGGAGGGGGGAGGGGAAAGGTGGGGAGGGGGGAAAGGGGAAAGGTGGGGAGGGGGAAGGGGAAAGGTGGGGAGGGGGTAGGGGAAAGGTGGGGAGGGGGTAGAGTTAAGGTGGGGAGGGTGGGGAGGGGGTAGGGGAAAGGTGGGGAGATAGTAGGAGAAAGGTGGGGAGGGGTAGGGGCAAGGTGGGGAGGGGGGAGGGGAAAGGTGGGGAGGGGGTAGAGTTAAGGTGGGGAGGGGGTAGGGGAAAGGCGGGGAGGGGTTAGGGGAAAGGCGGGGAGGGGGTCGGGGAAAGGCGGGGAGGGGGTCGGGGAAAGGTGGGGAGGGGGTCGGGGAAAGGTGGGGAGGGGGTAGAGTTAAGGTGGGGAGGGGGTAGGGGAAAGGAGGGGAGGGGGTAGAGGAAAGGTGGGGAGGGGGTAGAGTTAAGGTGGGGAGGGGGTAGGGGAAAGGTGGGGAGGGGGTAGGGGAAAGGTGGGGAGGGGGTAGGGGAAAGGTGGGGAGGGGGTAGAGGAAAGGTGGGGAGGGGGTAGAGGTAAGGTGGGGAGGGGGGAGGGGAAAGGTGGGGAGGGGGGAAGGGGAAAGGTGGGGAGGGGGTAGAGTTAAGGTGGGGAGGGGGGAGGGGAAAGGTGGGGAGGGGGTAGAGTTAAGGTGGGGAGGGGGGAGGGGAAAGGTGGGGAGGGGGAAGGGGAAAGGTGGGGAGGGGGTAGGGGAAAGGTGGGGAGGGGGTAGAGTTAAGGTGGGGAGGGGGTAGGGGAAAGGTGGGGAGGGGGTAGGGGAAAGGTGGGGAGGGGGAAGGGGAAAGGTGGGGAGGGGGAAGGGGAAAGGTGGGGAGGGGGTAGAGTTAAGGTGGGGAGGGGGTAGGTGAAAGGTGGGGAGGGGGGAGGGGAAAGGTGGGGAGGGGGTAGAGTTAAGGTGGGGAGGGGGGATGGGGAAGGGGAAAGGTGGGGAGGGGGGAAGGAGAAAGGTGGGGAGGGGGAGGAGGTAAGGTGGGGAGGGGGTAGGTGAAAGGTGGGGAGGGGGGAGGGGAAAGGTGGGGAGGGGGTAGAGTTAAGGTGGGGAGGGGGTAGGGGAAAGGTGGGGAGGGGGGAGGGGAAAGGTGGGGAGGGGGTAGGGGAAAGGTGGGGAGGGGATAGAGTTAAGGTGGGGAGGGGGGTAGAGTTAAGGTGGGGAGGGGGTAGAGGAAAGGTGGGGAGGGGGTAGGGGAAAGGTGGGGAGGGGGTAGAGTTAAGGTGGGGAGGGGGTAGGGGAAAGGTGGGGAGGGGGTAGGGGAAAAGTGGGGAAGGGGGTAGGGGAAAGGTGGGGAGGGGGGTAGAAGTTAAGGTGGGGAGGGGGTAGGTGAAAGGTGGGGAAGGGGGTAGAGTTAAGGTAGGGGGGAGGGGAAAGGTGGGGAGGGGGTAGAGGAAAGGTTGGGGAGGGGGAAGGGGAAAGGTGGGGAGGGGGGAAGAGGGAAAGGTGGGGAGGGGGTAGAGTAAGGTGGGAAAGGGGTAGGGGAAAGGTGGGGAGGGGGTAGGGGAAAGGCGGGGAGGGGGGAGGGGAAAGGTTGGGGAGGGGGTAGGGAACGGTGGGAGAGGGGGGGTAGGAGGAAAGGTGGGGAGGGGGTAGAGGTTAAGGTGGGGAGGGGGGAGGTGAAGGTGGGGAGGGGGAAAGGGAACAGGTGGGGCGTGGGGGAAAGGGGAAAGGTGGGGAGGGGTAGAGTTAAGGTGGGGTGGGGTGGTAGGGGAAAGGGTGGGGAGGGGGTAGAGTTAGTTGGGAGGGGGGATGAGGGAGGGGGGATGGAAGGTGGGGAGGGGGAAGGGGGAAGCTGAGGAAGGGGGAAGGGAAGGTCGGCGAGGGGTAGAGTTTAATGGTGGGGAGGGGGTAGGTGAAAGGTGGGGGGAGGGGGGGGAGGGAAAGGTGGGGAGGGGGTAGAGTAAGGTGGGGGAGGGGGGAAGGGGAAGGGGACAGAAGGAGGGGGGGGCGGGAAGGAGAAAGTGTAGGGGAGGGGGTAGAGGTTAAAGGTGGGGAGAGGGGGTAGGTGAAGGTGGGGAGGGGGGAGGGGAAAGGTGGGGAGAGGGGCGGTTAGAGTTAAGGTGGGGAGGGGGAGGTGAAAGGTGGGGAGGGGGAGGGGAAAGGTGGGGAGGGGGTAGGGGAAAGGTGGGAGGGGATAGAGTTAAGGTGGGGAGGGGGTAGGTGAAGGTGGGGAGGGGGGGAGGGAAAGGTGGGGAGGGGGTAGGGAAAAGTGGGAGGGGGGTAGGGGAAAGGTGGGGAGGGGGTAGAGTTAAGGTGGGGAGGGGGTAGAGGAAAGGTGGGAGGGGGTAGGGGAAAGGTGGGGAGGGGGTAGAGTTAAGGTGGGGAGGGGGTAGGTGAAAGGTGGGGAGGGGGAGTGTGAAAGTTGGGGAGGGGGGTAGGGAAAGGTGGGGAGGGGGTAGGAGTAAAGGTGGGGAGGGGTTAGGGGAAAGGTGGGGAGGGGGGTAGGGGAAAGGTGGGGAGGGGGTAGGGGAAAGGTGGGGAGGGGTAGGGGAAAGGATGGGGAGGGGGTTAGGGAAAGGTGGGGAGGGGGTAGGTGAAAGGTGGGAGGGGGTTAGGAGGTTAAGGTGGGGAGGGGGGGTAGAGGAAGGTAGGGAGGGGGTAGGGAAAGGTGGGGAAGGGGCTAGAGTAAGGTGGGGAGGGGGTAGGTGAAAGGTGGGGAGGGGGTAGGGGAAAGGTGGGGAGGGGGTAGGGGAAAGGTTGGGAGGGGGTAGGGGAAGGGTGGGGAGGGGGTAGGGGAAAGGTGGGGAGGGGGTAGGGAAAGGTAGGGGAGGGGGTAGAGGGAAAGGTGGGGAGGGGGATAGGGGAAAGGTGGGGAGGGGGTAGAGGGGAAAAGGTGGGGAGGGGGTAGGTGAAGGTGGGGAGGGGGTAGGGGAAAGGTGGGGAGGGGGTAGGGGAAAGGTGGGGAGGGGGTAGGGGAAAGGTGGGGAGGGGGTAGAGTTAAGGTGGGGAGGGGTAGGGAGTAAGGGGGGTGAGGGGGAGTGGAGAAGGTGGGGAGGGGGTAGGGGAAAGGTGGGGGGGGGGGGGGTAGGGGGAGAAGGTGGGGAGGGGGAGGGGAAAGGTGGGGAGGGGGTAGGGGAAAGGTGGGGTGGGGTAGGAAGAGTGGGGGAAGGGGGAGGGGAAAGGTGGGGAGGGGGTAGGGGAAAGGTGGGGAGGGGGTAGGGGAAAGGTGGGGAGGGGGGTAGGGGAAAGGTGGGGAGGGGGAGAAAAGGGGAGGAAAAGGTGGGTAGGAAAGGTGGGAGGAGGGAAGGGGAAGGTTGGGAGGCGTAGAAGAAGGTGGGAAGAAAGGTGGGAAGGATTAGTACGAAGTGTAGGAAAAGAAAGAAGTGTAAAGTTAATTGGGAGGGTTTAGGTAAAGTGCGAGGGCTGTTTTTAGAGGAAAAATTGGGAGGGGTATATGGTAAGGATGAAGAAAGCTGGGGAGTAGGTTAAAGGTGGGAGGAGATAAGGGGAGGATTATTGTGTGTAGGGGAATAGGATTTGGAGGTATGTGGTGAGAGGTGGAGATTTTAGGTAAAGGTGGCGGGGTGTAAGCGCGGGTAGGGTTTAAGAAATGCGTTGTGAGGGTAGGTGAAAGGTACGGGAGGTGAGTTAAATGGGGGAGGGAAGAAATGGGTGAAACGGTTAAGATGATGGAAAGGTTTCAGGGAGGGAAAAAATATTATCCATGGAGAAGGGACACGAGTCGTAGTTCTGAAGTAGGCGAAAGTTTGTGCATCGGGCTTAAACGGCAGGTTCAGGGAGGTTGATAGGTTGTCAGGAAAGTGGGAGGCGTGGAATGAAAGGTTAGGGGGGAAGTTGTCAAGTAATAGAATTATTTTAGGTTGACGTACGTTTACAAAGTTGTGTGGTTTTAGAAGGGAAGGTTATTACGATAATGTCGATTTTAGGTGTTATGGTGTGGGATTCTTTTTTTTGGATGTGAAAGGTGGGGAGGGGGTAACGGTGGGAGGTGGTAGGTAAGGATTGTGTAGGGTGGATCAAAACAAACAGACCAAAAAAAAAAAAATTAACGTAAAATCTACAAAGGTAAAAATTAACTAAAGATAGAAGCCAGTGAAAAAGAAATGAAAATGGAAAGAGATTATTGTACGAAGTAAAAGCATAAAAACAAAGGAAAAAAAAACAAACTCAAAAAGCTAAAAAATATATATATACGGAAGTGTTTAGGTAAATAACAGAAAGGAAGCATTTTTTTAAGAAGGAACAAAAAAATACTGACAAGTGAAATAATATTATGTATAAGAAAATAAAAAGAACTGGCGTATTGTAGTTAAAGTGGTGAACACACAAACATCACGG
>NC_061821.1:38666601-38671601 GCF_019202785.1 Penaeus chinensis | reverse complement strand
GGCCTGTATGGCTGACTGTTAAACAAGGGAGATAAGGACGATGGAGAGCAGAGAATACAGTAGAGTTGACGGAATTGATGCAAAGTGGGAAATAACACGAAGGATTGTCTGTGAGACACTACGTTATTACGTCAGCAGGTAAAAGGGTTGACTTAGAATGTGGAAATAAAAAGACGGTGAGATACATTAGAGGATACTAAATTAATCCTGGCCTGTGGTGAAGCAAGGTTCTGGTACGACCAACTGAAGACTCCTGCGGATCTCTGTGGATGACGTAAGCACAAATTATAACAATAACAAACCTGTATCTCTGTGTAGTGTTTATGTACTATAACTCCAGATTTATTCAGGATTTCATCTTCATTGCTCATGGATGATTCATCGCCCTTGGAGTCCCAGCAACAGATTGGCGGCGCATCCCGCGGCCCTTGGCACTCCCGCAGAGGGGCTGAACCGCATGGCCGCGCGCCCTCCGCCTCCCCCTCGCTCTCGCCCTTCCCCCTCCCAGCGCCGGCCTCTCCTCGACCTCCTCTTTAGAGCGCCGTTGCCCCTCCCCCCCTCCTCCCGAGTCGACCTCCTCTAGCCCGCTCTCCTCGACCTCTCAGCGCCCTCGACTCGCCCTTCGCCCCCGTTCCGCCCCGGGGTCCCGTCCCAAGCACACTAATAAAGAGGAAGCAAATAAGGGTGATAAAATAGTGAGGACCGCCACACGAGCGGGGACACTGCCTCGGGCTATATTCATGGCCCTTAAAATATCCAAGATAAACGAGGCCGGCCAGGCGACGCGTACGATAATGAGGCATAATGACCTCATCGTCGCCACACTCCCTCGCCGGGCGCGGCCGAGGGAGGTCGTGGCTGAGGCGGGGCGTGGGCGGACGACGACACTGCCGGCAGCCGGCTGGCCACAAGACGCGAGAAAGCCTGATCCAGATTTAATGAGGAATACAAGACGAGGGTCGAAGTGCGGAATTCATTCCTGCGCACTTCGCCAGATATCCAGGCAGCCAACGCGCGCGCACACACACACACACAGATATATATATATATGTGTGTGTGTGTGTGTGTGTGTGTGTGTGTGCATATATAGTTAGATAGTCAGATATATATGTACTCATTTATACAGCTATATATATATATAGATAGACAGATTTATGTATTCGTTTATGCATATGTGTGTACATACATACACACATACTCACACACACACACACACACACACACACACATGTGTGTGTGTGTGTGTGTGTGTGTGTGTGTGTGTGTGCTTTTAAACACACATGCATAAACATATATAGATATGGGGATTGTATGAGAGAAAGAGAGACCCGAGTGTATTTGTGTGTGCGCATACGATATGGATGTAGGAGTCTAAGTGCGAGCTTGTATTATGTATATATGCATGCAGCATATAATGAATCCAAACACATGTCTTTTACAAGTCCAGATCAGAATGCATGTACATTTTTATGAGTGTGAAAAGGATTTGCATGAGAAGGCGCTGTGCTTTTCCTCTGCTCGTTAAAAGAGAATACGAAAGGAGAGAAAGAGGATGGAGCGAGCGAGAGAGAGAGAGAGAGAGAGAGAGAGAGAGAGAGAGAGAGAGAGAGAGAGAGAGAGAGAGAGAGAGATGACGAGATGAGAGGGAGGGAAAGAAAAGAGCGGCAAACAGACAGACAGAAACAGAGAAAGCCAAATAATGCTAAGGACCATAACCTCTGTTATCAGAAGCGCCTACCGGATAGTGCAGCCCGCAAGCCGGCATGTGCTTGCAAGCGGCGTGCAAGCGAGTCTGCGCCGTGACACGCCCGCCGCCCGCCGCCCGCGCGTGCACCGGGAGCGAGAGGCTTCCCGGCCGAGCTGTGAGAGCGGATTCAATATTGTTAGGCGCGCGCGAGAGGAGAAAATAGAGCGCTGTTATGTAAATCCGAGAACAAGCTTAATCAAGCTGGCTCATTCCATGGTGTGGAGCGTGGATGTCGTTGAGTGACAAATGCTGAGGTGTTTATGTAAAAGGGGACATCCCCGACGCTGTAATTCTGGGCGTTAGTCAAACCCTCGTCTGGAAGTGCATGATCAAGATCGCCATCTCTCTTGCGATACCTCATTACCATTCGACTGTCATTCCCGCATACGTGTTTCATCTCGGCTGGCCGGGGGGTAATCACGCCCCCCCCCCCTCCCGCCCTCACCCTTCTCCCTACCCAACACCCCACCCTCACCCTACTCATCCAACCCCCCTACCCCATCCTCACCCTGCACCCCCCTCCAACCCCTCACAGCACCCCCACCCCGTCTCGCACGATGTAGCGGATCGTTGGCGCATGGGAAAACTAGATTACTTCCGCCGCCGCCGCTGCCTGCGAGAATTTCCATCCCATCTTCACATTCGGAAACATATCTAATTATCGCGCAACGGAACTGATCGGCGGGGCTAGTCCAGTGAAGATTTCTTCTGGCACTCCCCGTGGCCCACCTTCCACCTCGCTGACACATACATTCAAAAAAAAAAGGAAAGAAAAACGAAGGTAATTGAGAATCCTTGGGTTCGCTGAGAAGGGGCCGTTGCGACTCCCAGCGCCCCGCCTATCCTGTGTTCGTGTAATGAAATCCCCCTCGGAAAATTTAAATACAGTGCGTATCAGCAACCTCACTTTGTTTGTCGATTCTTGGCGGCGATAAAGCTTTCCCTTCCCTCTTCTTTTTTTCTCTGTCTCCCTTTCTTTTAAGTGGAGAGAGGATTTTCATTCTTCTTCTTTTTTCGTGAAAGAGCTTGGCTTTATATGTTTGTAGGACCGAATGCTGAAGACCCTCGCACTCCTACAGCCAAGTTCCGTTGTTTCGTGGCAGCCTTATGTGTTCCTTACTTTGGATGTAAGATTCTTCTGTGTAAGACTCTGTTCTATCTCTTCTCTTGTTCTGCGTCTGTGCATGTCTGTGCGCGTGAGATGAAAGAAGGAGGAAAGGATAAAAAGAGGAGAAAAAGAGAGAGAGAGAGAGAGAGAGAGAGAGAGAGAGAGAGAGAGAGAGAGAGAGAGAGAGAGAGAGAGAGAGAGAGAGAGAGAGAGAGGGAGAGAGAGAGAGAGAGAGAGAGAGAGAGAGAGAGAGAGAGACTTATGAATGCAGTTTTTGCCTGGGTTTAGAAACTCAGAGAAAGGTGAACCGATACTTTCCTTCGACAAATGCATGTTTTGAGCGCTAATCATTGTCCAGTCTTCATTTTAGCTCAGTTTTATCTTCGTGAAGCCTTCTCTTCACTTTTATTTAAAGGGACCCATCAGCCGCCTTTACCGCCCTTTCCTCCTGCAACTTTTCCCTCCTGTACTCTTCTCGGGCCATCTTGTCCTTCCTTACACTGGTTTTCTTTCTACCTTTAAACTACTTTTTCCTGTAGTAAAAGCCTTTTACAACCTATTACCTGCACAATAACTGCCACTTCTACCCTTGAAACATAGGCCTGTCTGCAAGCTCATGCGCATACTTTCGCGCCGTAAAGTCTTACAGCCATGATTTTTTTTTCTATTTTCTTTAGTACTACGACATTTCACGCACCTTGGAAGGATAGTTAAACCATTAGCATTTCATGACCTCGAATCGTTGAGGGTCGATAGTAAAGGCAGGAAAACTTTTTCCTTGCAACCGAGGGAGCGAGGTGGAAACAGGCGGCGTCTAACCCTTTCCGGACAACAAAGCATCACCGACTGTGCAAATTAAGGCAAAGCTTGAGGGATAGTTTTGCGTGCCCAACAAAATGCATTTGTTAGCACCGTGGCCGAAGAAAAATTTTAGCTTGGTATCGCTGCCTCGCGCCAGAAGGGAAACGCATAAACAAATTAGATACCGTGATGCGCAACCCGCCGGAGTGGAGTCACGGCCCCGTTTCGTAATTCTTCGCTCGCGCTCCATCGCCTTGCGTCCGCCGCCAGAGGCGGTGAACTCCTCCTGGCAAGTCTCGCGGGGGATGCCGAGAGGCAGGGCCGATGAGCGACGCCCGGGCCTTCATTTCACGCGCCTGGCGAGATGCGTTCGTGTATGACCGGCGGGAGATGTCCGTTCGTGAGGCGGACGAATGCGGATGAAATTTTGGGGCGAGCCAATCGAGTTAACGACGCGGAAACTAAAATTGACCTTATCCCCTCTAGCAGTAAGGGCTCACTAACAAGGTATAATGTGGGAAATTTAACCTTTATGTTCCGCTAACCCAGAGCAGCGGCCTGATGATGCTCTGGGATATAGTAACTTGGGGAAAAGTATATGCAACGAATTGGCGGTAAAGTCTGGAAACAGTGGCGGTGGGAAAACTTTGGATAATATTCCTTTTTCCGAGAACCTCTGGTGGAAATTTGGAAACAACTGCTACATGCACTTACGGCGGTGATAAATTGTGGGATATAACCCAATATAGAAAATACAAATTGACAGTACAAGTAGATGAAGAAAATGTACCAAAATTATGTACCAATGTCCTGTACCTAAACAACGTTAGAATCATAAAATGATAATGATATACATATATATGATGATGATGATGATGAAGATAGCGATAACACTGGGAGTATTATTACTATTGAGGGTAACAGTGTTTAAGATAGAGTAATAAGTAATAAAAGTAAAGATATTGGTAATGATAATATTATTAGATGATAACAACAATACTAATGGCGGTAGGAACAATAAAATAGTGATGAATGGAAGCAGTAATTATGATAATTATGAGAAGGTGAAAGGTGAAGATGAAGATAATTACCACAGATGATAATAGTCATGATAATGAAGACGATAATGATAATATTAAAAACAGAATGATGGCAATGATAATCAAGCCAGTAATAATAATGTTAAAGACACTAAGAATAGTAACATTAAAGATAATAATAATAATTATAGTTATTCTAATGAAAAAAATGATAAAAATAATGGTAGTGCTGATGATAACAATAGTTATGAGAATAATAGTAATGACAGTGATAATTAAGAAAAAATACTGATATTCATAATAA
>NC_061821.1:38659101-38661601 GCF_019202785.1 Penaeus chinensis | reverse complement strand
ATCAGGAATGAAACCCGTACTGCAGACTGAAAAACATGCACCAGGAAACTCCAAAAGAGACCAGCTCTTAAACTGGGTACCTGGAATACGCATATAATGTTGACAGGATATTCAAACTAACTCCAGTACATCAGCAACGCGTCAATGACGAACTGAACAGACTGAAGGTGGATATCGTCAGCTTCCAGGAAACTCGGTTAGAAGATTCGGGTACCATTAAAGAGAAGGACTACACGTTTTTTTTTTCTAGCATGGGAAATCACTTGATGAGCCCAGAGTGGAGTTAAAAACATATTGCTGAAAAAAACAGGCAACAATGGCTCTAAGTGACTCCTTACTCTCCGCCTCAGTGCTTCAGATGGCTCTGTAACTCTGATCAGCGTGATATGCTCCAACACTTTCCTCTGCTCCTGAGACCAAGAATGAGTCATCATCAGCAGTATCCCAAACATGGAACATATTATTTTCCTATGTGACTTCAATGCAAATGTGGGTTCTGACAGTGCCTCTTGGTCCTCATGCCCTGTATGCGTTGGTGTTGGAAAGATGAACGACAATGGCCAACGGTTGCTAGAGTTCTGCACCTTCCACCACCTGTGCATCAGCAACACATTCCTCGACGTCAAGCCAAAGCACAGGGTCGCCTGGGGACATTCCCGGTCCAAGCACTGGCATCAGCTGGATTTGATCCTGGTCAGGCTATTCTCACTAGGTTCCATAGTGCTCATTCAGAACTGCAAACTACAATGCAGACCATTCCCTGGTGTGCTGTAAGATATGCATGCAGCCCAAGAAGTCCCATCATATGAAATAGGCAAGGATACCCCGTATTGTCATCACATATATATATATATATTTATATATAAATATATATATCATATTTATGTGTATATGTATGTATATACATGTATATATATGCATATAAATATATACAAATATATATATATATATATATATATATAAACACATATATGTATATTCATATATATAAATATATATAGGGTCAAGCTCTTCACCACTCCGCATCGGCACACGGGGAAACGGGGGGGGGAGGGGTCTCTTGGGGTCTCATTTACGAGCCAAGACCCCTTTCATTACACGCCCCAAGTCCATTTCACGTGTCGTTTATAACATATGTGTGTCTATATATGTATACATATATATACACATATCTGTATATGTGTATATAAATAATATATATATCTAATATACATATATATGTATATATATATATATATATATATATATATATATATATATACGTGTGTGTGAGCTTGTACACGAATGTACAAAGGTAAATATAATGTATTTCTGTGATGGTCAACGATGCATTTACAGATACGCATATATATATATGTGTGTGTGTGTGTGTGTGTGTGTGTGTGTGTGTACACACACATATATACACGGACTGATGACTAAGTCTTCAGTTCGACTTCAGAAGTCACCGTGTTAAAAACACCATTCGCCTCCGGCCCTCCGTTGGTCGGGGCGCGACAGCGCACTCAGCACTTTGTTCGTGTGTACTGTTCATCAATAAAGAGTCAAGCTGTACCAACCTGTCACTTTCTAGCCAGTTATTCTATAAGGCATCAATAGCCTTTTACAAGTGGAGGCAGGGTGGTCATTGCCTCCTTTTGACTCGCAACACGAATAATTACGTCTCTAAAATCCGCTCGACCAAAACTTCCACGATGCCTATCTTTAAAACCACGTGAGTACACGTTATGGGCCTTTCATTTCTTTTCCCTCCCTCCTTCTCCCATAAATGCGTTAGGCTGTACAATTATATATGTAGTCACTCTCACGTTGGTTTTGCTGGGTAAAAGTGTTAAGTGCGGGAACCTTTGTGACAGGAAATGGCAGCGTTCTCACTCTCTCTCTATCCTTCTGACCTTAGGTCGCACATTACTGTGAGAACACGTATTGCCAACAAGTTCGAAATATCGTTCATTAAGTGTTTAATTAATGTTTCTCGTTATTAGAGATTTATATTGTTTCAACAACAACAAATTTAAAGTGATTTTCTCAAACTGAGAATTAACTTTTCGCATAGTTATTTCACGAAATTCTATGTACTTCATTCTCTTCTTGTTTCGTGATTGAATATTAGAAATTCACTCGTTCTCACTCCTTCAGTTCGTTTAATTCTCTTACTGATTTCACGGCATCATAAAAATTATTTATAGTCCTATTAATAGTTCCGTCGCCTTCCCGCCTCGACCTGAAATCACTTTCCCTTTTTGCTTTCGGTCAGTCACGCCCGTGGGTACACCCCATAGCTATGAAAGACAGATTGATGTTCCTGTTATTTGATTGTTTGCAGTTGTAGGAATAATAATAGCATTGTTACTTTTCTCGAGGGTGACAAGTTCTGTCGGCGCTAGAATGGAGCTTGTAACGTGATTTTTGCATAACTTTATTAATAAGTATAGCACTAGTATCTTCCCCATATCATGATGCTTAGTAATGCCAGATATAACCCAGGTTGTGTAAATTG
>NC_061821.1:38646601-38649101 GCF_019202785.1 Penaeus chinensis | reverse complement strand
AGACAAATAGGAAGATAAAGGATATGAAAGTAAAAGTAAGGAAAATAGAGACCGAAAAATATTGGTCAATTATTGAACCTTTTTTTTTTTTTTTTTTTAACCTGTAATGAAAGATCAGTGACATATTTTTATCATGTTTCTTTTGCTCTAAAGATCACGGACTCTGCAATAACCAAAGCTGATGAAAGTTCGTTTATGCATTTTTTTTTTTCTATTATTGATTCAGGATGACATATCGCGTAATTGTAAATTGGTAATACGGTAGTGTGGATGTGCCTCTGGGTTTGTGTACGTGTGCGGGCGTGTGTGTGTCTGTTTGTGTGTGTGTGTTTGTGTGTGCGTGTTTGTGTGTGTGTGTGTTGTGTGTGTGTGTGTGTGTGTGTGTGTTTATGTGTGTGTGTGTGTGTGTGTGTGTGTGTGTGTGTGTGTGTGTGTGTGTTTTCTTCGTCATCCAAATCCTTGGCTAGTCAATGGCCCTCCTCTCCGTCCTCCTCCCTTCCTCTTAGACAGGTATCAGTCACACACGTACTTTGAGACAACTCAGTTCAGTTCTAATATTCTAATATAATAAAACTAATCATTGTATCATATGCAATACGTATCATTTTAGCCTCTTCCTTATCCATTCAGACTATATCTAAAGTACTCTCTCACATAATAAAGCTGTATTAAAAAGTATTCTGTCTATAACCATGTTGCATTTAGGATGTACTGAATTTCTTGGAACTAGCTAAGATGAATTTATTGATGCACAAATGTATAAATCTTCGTAGAACATACAAATGCAAAGTGGTTGAGCTTTGAAAACTTTGCACCGTCGCACATTTTCGTTTTAATGTTTGGTATAGGTCAATCCTGTCTTTCACTATTTTGTTTTATTGATCTTTGCCAGAGAACATTGCTTTAGACGATATGAGTCGCTTATATTTCGTATTCATTTACATAAACCATCCCTTTATCCCATTTATTCCCCAATATTTTTCGATTTTGAGTAGCCTTTTACTTTTTTCATACTGCTCTCTTTCGTTTCCCTAAATCGTTTATCATTATTATTATTATTATTATTTCTTTCCATCTTTTTTCTTAGTTTCATCTATCCACACGTGTATGCATTCTCCGTTTTCACCCTCGCCTATCCGTGTCTTTCCTGCCTCCCTTCGTAATTTCCCTTCCTCCCTTGTTTTCTCGTCGTCTTGTTATTCCCCATTTTCCATACCGCTCAATTCGTCTTAAATGGATTCTTCTCTTCCCACCATATCGACTATTTCTCTTCTCTCTTATTTTCTTCTTCTCTTTATGCCTTTGCTTTCCTCCTGTTTCTTCTTTCCTCCTCCTTCCATCCCCCATCTTCCCATCCTCCTCAAGCATCAACCTCTTCCCTCTTCATTTACCCTGATTATCACCCTCGAAATCTTGCTTCTCCTTTGCACCGAAATGTGAAACTCAAAAGCGTAGTGGATTCGGGAACAACGCAAGGATTTGTGAACATTTCTGACCAATTGCACGAAGCGCGGCGGTTCAGCGTCATCTAAACAAAGGGTTATTGCCGAGCAGCGGCTCTGTCTACATATCTATTTTTCAATTACGATATATATACCTGATGTTTATGGGACAAATTGTCCAGGGAAATTATTTTCCTGCAACTATATTGTTCCGTAGGCAGGATGGTTCCTTTATGTTTTTTTTCTTTCACTTTCTAATTTACTTTCATTTGAGTAGAATAGGCAGTTTCGTCTGTCTGTCTGTCTATCTGTCTGTCTGTGTATCTGTGTATCTGTCTGTCTGTCTGTCTGTCTGTCTGTCTGTCTGTCTGTCTGTCTGTCTGTCTGTCTGTCTGTCTGTCTGTCTGTCTGTCTGTATCTTTCTCTCTCTCTATGTATCTATCTATTCATCTGTCTATATATCTATCTACCTAGCTATCTATCTATTCATCTACTTATCTATCTATCTAATCAGCTATCTATCTTACTGTCTATCTATGTATTCGTCTATCTGTCTATCTACCCATTATAGTTAAAGATTAATATCATCATGAGTAGTGATACCGAACAAAAAAGATTAATCCTGGATCCTGCGGCGCCATCATCAAGACTGGCGACCTCGACATGCGGGCAGAAGTAATTATTCTTTTATTCTCCACAGCGAGTGTAGAATTGTAGCAAGATAACGTTGGTGTGGATAGACTGGATTTTGCTTTGCCTACATGTGTGGCTTTAGTAGATGTAGTATATCGTGTTGTTGTGGCAGACGTGATTTTTTTTTTTTTAAGGTAATTCAAATCAATTTAAATTTAGATATATGCGGTAACTGGACGCAACAGCCTCAGTGATTAGACATTATCAAGTACACGTTTATCAACTAGGTTTAAGGTCACGAAAAAAAAAAAACTTGAGCTGGAATGAGCGGTCAGGAATGCCGTGAGAAAGTGAAAGCACAATGCTGACTGTTGAACCTTTAACGTGTGAGCATACTTTATATGACTTTTGTGACTGAATAACAA
>NC_061821.1:38636601-38639101 GCF_019202785.1 Penaeus chinensis | reverse complement strand
TTAAATTGTGTTTTGTTCAGTATGAAGATGGCGAGGAGGTTGAGGCTAAAAATTATAATGGCAAAGACAATAAGTGCATGTTCATCATCATACAGGCATTTTGTGATATTGCAGTTGGCAAAATATGGGTGCAGTTGTTTGGACTAGTAAAGCTATTTGTGACATTATTTTATGTCCTATTTTTTTTTTTTTTTTTCATTTCTTTGTGTATCGTTTTAACGAATGGATTGTATTCGGTCCATGACTACACTGTGGCATATCTTAAACTTTTCAGGATATTTTCTCATTACGTTTTACTTATAAACCAACCATTTTTGTTTATTTGTAAGTATCTTCATAACGCAAACAATTGACGCCAAATCTACGTTAACTTCGTATAAGACCCGCCTCTCGTACATAGCAACACCGATTCCCAAGCAAACGAATTCAGGCAGAGATATAACTGACCTTCCTGAAAAGGATTCGAACCTCTTTAAGCCCGATACACATCAGAACGGGCGAACTGAGGACTCCGGGCAACAGCGAGAGGCTGTAGCTGACCCACTCGGATCTCAGTGTCGACTTTATTCCTTTTCAGGGAACGGCGGACAAGCGGCCGGAGATAAAGGGAGAGAGGACTCTCGGACGGTCGGCCTTCTGATAAGGTCAGAAAAGTATTGGCGGATCGACAAAGTTCAGAGACCTGTGGATGAGGCCGATGGGGTGGAGTCCGCCTGTGGGCCGAGTCAGACCAGCCTACAAATCTGGTTTAATTTTTTCTTACCCTTTTTCAAGTTTTATAATTGTACAGATCCAACATCCATACACACTAAAACACTTCTGAAAGCTATACTAAACAGAGGCAACCTAAAGTAATTCAGAAATACACGAACTAGAACAGCTGTCGGGACCACAAGACATAAGTGTTATACGAATTCACATTACACTTATTATTCATTTCCAGGTATAGATTTCATGCATATCCTACATGTCTCCCGTGCTCACCCTTGCAAGACGTGCCAGCAACGCACCGAAGAGTAAAGAGGAAAATCCGTTACAATCTGGATTATAACTGTTTTACTGAAAGTGGTTTTCAGTCATTTACTAAATCAAAAGCGGAAATTCCGCCAGTAAACATTTTCTCAGTTATATAAACCCAAAAGAAAAACAAACAAAAGAGACAGGAAAGAATAGGGTTAAAGAATGCGCGTTTTATCCTCCAAGTTCACCCTGCTTTGACAAGACTGTTTTCATCTATATGATTATCACCGCCAACCAGATTACGAGGATCAAAGGAAGACAGCGAAGTCAGTCGTGAAAAATGGAAGTCAGTGACGCACATCATCTCGTCAGGAAGATGGCACTTACACGCTTTGTCTTCTTCATTTTATGACATTGCCAGTAATTCTTATACTTTCCTTTCTTCCGTTGGTTTTATTTTTATTATTTCTTTTTTTCTTTATTCTTTCTTTGGTTGTTTTTATTCCGTTTGTATACACTTCTAAGCTGAATATGATGTTTATTATAGTGTTCGAATTAATTGTTACACATCAGTAAGTTGGCCACTGACGCTAACAGAGCCAGAGACAGAAAAAGAGCTGGGCGGACTTCTTTACTTTTATGTACATGTTTGTTCTTGTTCTTCCATTTCTACTTTTTTATATCATATTTCTCTCTCTCTCTCTCCCTCCCTCTCTTTATATATATATATATATATATATATATATATATATATATATATATATACATGTATATACATATATATATATACATATATGTATATATATATATATATATATATATATATATACACACATCTATATCTATATATACCTATATATATAAATATATATATATATATATACATATATATGTATATATATATACATATATTATATACATATATATATGTGCGTGTGTGTGTGTCGTGTGTGTGTGTGTGTGTGTGTGTGTGGGTGTTTATATATATATATATATATATATATATATATATATATATATATATATATATATATATATACGTGTACATATATGTATACACTGATATCTCATACATTAATTTTCTTTTCTTGATTGCGTTGTGTTCGTTGTTTGCTCTAAAATCTGAGGCTGAAATTCTTTGTTGCGTAAAGACTGCTTCCCTACTAATTAATTTACGATCCAGAACTTCTATGCAATTTTTTTTCCTATTCTATATATGTAATTAGAAACTCTCTTATTTTTTTAAAATGTACCTTTGAAACAAGTTGACCTGATTCCGCCTTATACAGATAAAGTATGAATGAGAATGAATAGCTTAGCACGGCAAGATATGCATTTGACCGGTTTCGATAGCATTAGTCGAAGCCAGGTCAAATACAGCTCCTCTCATTTCAACATTCTTCTATTGCTGTCACGAAGAACACTGTTCAGCGATTCCATTAATGCTGAACTTCTGTTTCTTTCCCACAGCCTTTTAGTCTATTATGTTCCAACATGGCTGTTGGAATCGCAAACTGAAAGTAATTTTCTCGTATATTTC
>NC_061821.1:38626601-38629101 GCF_019202785.1 Penaeus chinensis | reverse complement strand
CTTTCCCTGAATTTCTTGACCTTTTCTCCCCTCATGAACCTGATTCATATTCTTATTGTTTTCTTATCATAATTTCTCTTGTACGGAGTGAAGGAGGGACAGATTAAGAAAGAGAGAAAAAGAAAGAGAAAAAGACAGAGAGAGAGAGAGAGAGAGAGAGAGAGAGAGAGAGAGAGAGAGAGAGAGAGAGAGAGAGAGAGAGAGAGAGAGAGAGAGAGAGAGAGAGAGAGAGACAAACAGACTAGAAACAGACAGACCAAATGAAAAGAAGAGAGAAAAGACGAAGACCAATGACCCTAGCCTGGAAAAGGGCGCGTCAGACCTGCCGTTGGTTTTCGGTCCACAGAACTTACGACGTACCAATATTTTTTTATGAGTTTTAATATTCTTCTTCTACATATTCTTTGATATCTCATTCATAGTCGGTGTGGCAAATATTTGAGCAGATTGTGTGTCGTTAAGATGAAGCACACTCTGTTACAGGTTACACCCACTATTCTTTCTTCTTACGTTGCCACAATATTCATGGCCAGATTTACATTGATCCGAGTCAACAAGACATTCATTCATCCTCTTATAGATCCTTTTCTCTTTCCTTCCTATTCTTATGTGAACAAAATTGAATACACAGTTATACATATATTCATTTACATTTACATTTACATTAACGCGCGCGCGCGTGTGAGTGTGTGTGTGTGTGTGTGTGTGTGTGTGTGTGTGTGTGTGTGTGTGTGTGTGTGTGTGAATGTGTGTGTGTCTGATATAAAATAAATTCACATTTACATGTGTGTGTGTGTGTGTGTGTGCGTGTGTGTGTGTGTGTGTGTGTGTGTGTGTGTGTGTGTGTGTGTGTGTGTGTGTGTGTGTGTGTGTGTGTGTGTGTGTGTGTGTGTGTGTGTGTCTATCGACGCAAATAAACTGTTATGTGGCGGCTTAATTACATCCACCACGTAACGACTTCCCCACCAATAAAATTCGCCAGAATGTGATCACACACTTAGGGCGACAAGCGAAAGGAGAATTCTTTCGTGTGTGCTGACGTCGAAAATTCAAATAAAAAGAGAGATGAAAAAAGGCAAAATCCTTTGAAAGGCGCCTCCAAACTGGCTGTGTCGGCGTACGGCTGGTTCGTGCGAGACGGCTGTGCGGCGCCCACGGATTTTGGGGTCTTGCCGGGGCGTGGGGGCGCTTTGGGCTGGGGGGGCTGGGCAGGGGGCACGGGGGAGAGGAGGGGGCCAGGAGTGGGGGTAGGTGGGCCGTGGGTACAGGAGGGGAGAACAGCAATTGGCCTCGTTATCACTGCACTCACAGGTTAGTTCGCCGCCTGCCCACGGCCACGGCGAGCTTTGTCCTTCGTTTGCTCTCGCTTCCTCCTCCTCCTCCTCCTCCTCCTTCTCCTCCTCTCTCTCTCTTCTCTTCTCTTCTTCTCTCTCCTCCTCCCCTCCTCCTCCTCCTCCTCCTCCTCCTCCTCCTCCTCCTCCTCCTCCTCCTCCTCCTCCTCCCTCCTCACCCCCTCCTACCCTCCTCTTCCTTCTCTCTTCCTCCTCCTCTCCTCTCCTCCTCCTCCTCCTCCTCCTCCCCTCCTCCTCCTCCTCCTCTCCTCCTCCTCCTCTCCTCTCCTCCTCCTCCTCTTCCTCTCTCTCCTCTCTCTCCTCCTCCTCCTCCTCTTCTCTCCTCCTCCTCCTCCTCCTCCTCCTTCTCTCTCTCCTCCTCCTACTCCTCTTCCTCCTCCTCCTCTCCTCCCTCCTCCTCCCTCCTCTCCTCCTCCTCCTCTCCTCCTCCTTCCTCTTCTCCTCCTCCTCTCTTCTCCTCCTTCTCTTTCTCTCCCTTCTCCTCTCCTCTCTTCTCCTCCTCCTCCTCCTCTCTCCTCTTCTCCTCCTTCTTCTCTCCTCCTTCTTTTCCTCCTTCTTCTCCTTCTTCTTCTTTTCTCTTCTTCTCTCCGTCTTTCTTCTCCTCCTCCTCTTCCTCCTCCTCTTCCTCCTCCTCTTCCTCTTCCTCCTCCGTCTCATTTTTCTCCTTCTTCTTCTTCTTCTTCTTCTTCTTCTTCTATTTCTCCTCCTCCTCCTCCTCCTCCTCCTCCCCCATTCCTCCCCCTCCTCCTCCTCTTCCCCTCCTCCCCCTCCCCCTCTCCCTCCTCCTCCCCCTCCCCCTCCTCCTCCTGCCTCGCACCTCGTCCTCTCTCTCGCCTCCTTTCCGGCTCGACTCAAAGCATGTTCGGCTCATCCTGCCTCGCTCGCTCTGCCTCCTTGCCTCGCCCGCTGCCTTTCCTACTTATATCTTTTACTCATGCCTGTTAGATAACTCTCTGTTCTTCCTAACTTGCTGCTTCCTCCTTCTGCAAATGCATTGTTATTCTGGCTGAACTTTTCAACATGTACTATGGTGAGTATCATCATAACGTTGTTTCTGATGTTGTCTTCACTGTGACATTATAGTGCTAGTAGTTATACGAGTAATAAATGCGTACCTTCATTTTCATAATCATTCTTATCATTGAGAA
>NC_061821.1:38589101-38616601 GCF_019202785.1 Penaeus chinensis | reverse complement strand
AATATTTATAAATCAAAAAGAAAATTTTGTGCGTATATGGCATAGAGGAATGAAAGCGTGGAACTTGAAATTCACAATTGAAAGATACTTTTTCAGTGAGAATGTGATAGAGACATTCTCATCTGCTTGTTACATCGCTTTGGTCTTTGTCAACGGAAATCGAAGCCCACGCTCGACTTTCAAAAAGCCGATGAGAAAGTTTGCATTTATGGGTGAAAGGGATAAGGGTGAAATATGACAAGATTTTCTAATGGCTCGAAAATAAGAAGCTGCCATGGTCACTGTTGATGAAAAAAAAAAAAAAAAAAAAAAAACAATTGCTGGTAATTACAGTAAGTAGCGTGTAGCAGCGTTTTGATTAACGTTTCCAAATATGTTAATGCAAGCATATTGATATACTGCAAAAGTAAAGGTCACTTCTTTATTTGTACATGGAAAGGATTCCATTAGATTTTGAGTCTCAGTAAAGAAAAAATAATTGAGACAATCTAATTTTTGAGCTAAAAACTGGAGCATTTTCCTTGCCTTCTTTAAGAAGATAGGATTGGTCTAATTTTTATTTAGAAAGCCAAGCAGAGAATTAGTTTTTTTTTTTTTCGATTTTCTATTTGTATTGTTACTTTCCAAAGCTAAACACTAGTGTAAGGATACAAAATGCATATTTTTTTTTTCTTTTTTCTATGAGAAAATGTGTAAAATATCAAAACAAATATAATGGTCATTCTATGGTTATAGCGTTATCGGTCAAAATTTGTGAATTCTACAAAGGCAGGAAGGATTCTCTTCTTTTCACGTTCTTAGGGATCTCCTTCCCTTGTTTAAGTACTTATGTACACTAAAGAAAGAAATCATCTAAAAACGACATATTTTACCGTAACTTATCCCCGGCTTAAATATAGCAACAACTCTATATGGCTTACTCATGTGTAATAAACAAATAAATTAAAATCTTGAAGATGGTTAATACTAATGCTTACAAAACAAAATAAATGTCTTAGACATCAAAGGTCATATTTCACTACAGAGAGGTGTAGCAGTGAAAAGGTTAAAGAGGTGGGTTATTGATGATTCTATGTGCCACACGTCAAAAGTTGTGCTTCAGTTCAGGAAGGCATGGTACTGAAAGAGGGGTAAGGGTAAATGGGTTAAGGTAGGGATTAGCGAAAGGGTGCGATTCTGCAAGGATGTACATAGAGTAAGGTACGGATTAGCAAAAGGGGAAGGGGGGTTGGGTTAAGGGTGATTAGATCAAAGAGTAGTTTCAGGAGAAATGTCAGGAGGGGGGAGATCAAGGGAGTCAGTGTGTAACCATGAGGAAGCGGAAGGGATGACAGCAAAGGAAGAGAGGGGTGTGTTGGGAGTGGGTGTAAGCGGAACATGAGTAGGCGTAGAATGGATATCGGCAGTCAATTTGAGTGCAGAGGGAATGGGAGCTGAGAGTTGAGAGGATGGATGGGGTGTAGGCATGTTATCTTGGGCCATGATTAGATAGTTTGGGATGTCTTCAGGAGTTTCTGATATGGAGTTGGTTGGGGAGGGTCCGAGAAACGAAGGCTTTTTGTGAGGGGGAGAAGAGGGCACAGACGTTTGAAGGGTAGAGGAAGAGGCTAATGTAGGAGAGGATGCAGTAGGAGATGAGGTGATTCAAGCGAGGAGCACGGGTAGGGAAGAACGTTTTGGAATATCTGGATTTATAATGACTGGGAGAGGGAGGGGCAGACGTGGGAACGTAAGGAGTAAGAGGAAGATATACTGGTGTCTTGAAGTCGATGTAAGCTGCAAGCAGCCCACGCACGAACTCACATCGGACTCTACAATGACTCACAGCGCCAGGATACGGTCTACTGTAGACTTACCAGGGTGAATCCAGATTGCTCCGGCCTCTGGTGCCTTAGCAGGTGGTCTCTGATATGTCTCAGAAGGATGTGAGAGAGACCCTTGCCTGGTATATTGAGAAGTGTAATGCCTCGGTGATTGCTGCAGTCCCACCAATCCCCTTTCCGCTACTAGAGAGAGATGACCACACCCCTCAGCAGGTCAGGGGGAATGGTACCAGTTTGCCAGAATGCAAGCCCCTCGCCATAGGTTCTCCACCAGCCTTTAACAGTTCAGCTGGGATGCCGCATATACCTGATGTTTGCAGATTGCCCTCTGACTTCAGTCAGGGAAGGTGAATCCTCACTGATGGGTGGGTCTCGACACTACCGGCATCCAAGTTAACTGTTGGTGGATCAACTTGGAACAACTACTCAAAATAGCCCAATGCTCCTGCACCCCAACAGGATCTGAGATGATTTGGCCATTTGCTGAGCAGACTGCGGTCGTCTGCGAGGAGGGCTTGGAGTTCAGCTTTCTCAGGGCTTGGTAGGTATGACGAAAGTCATTTACTAGAAAATGGCTTTCAACCCCCTCTGCAAGATTCCTGATAAACTGTGCGCTTCCAATGTTTCCTTGCTCTTGGGCATTTACCAATCGATTCTTGAGCTGCATTGAGCATTGCAGGAGAGGGAGCTTTGAAGTGGACTCAAAGAGTAGCCACAACTAATCGATGATCAGTTCCACAGAACTCAGTGCTCCGATATAGCCTGCAGTTTAGGATCCTCCATCGAGTGCTAACGAGGATGTGGTCGATCTCCTTGGCCACATTACCTGCATCACTGTACCAGGCCCAACAATGCAGGACAGTAATTGAATGATGGCTGATGTTATTCTTTATAAAGGCTGAATAGATGTTGAAATTTCACTGCCAGTGGATGATACTAAACTTGAAATCTCCCCAAAAGACTCACACATATATAGAGTAAAAATGTGTATTCATATGTTTATATTGTATGAACTCATATACGTGTGTGTATTTATTAACATAGGTCTGTATATATGAAGGCATGTTTTGTTAACTTGAATTTTCATCTACAACAAGAGCATCGGTATATTCACGTTAATGCACTCTCATGATTTCTTCGAATTCATATATGGTCTATAACTTGAATAAAGTTCGAACATGTAATATGGCTTTGATAGCAATGAATATTATAAAATTTAAGAGAAATTTTGGAAAGTGAATGAAGCTAAATAAACATGCTCATATAAAGCCCATGAAATAAAAATTGTATGTCGTTACTGTAATTGGACGATGCGTAAATGTTATGTAGCCGGTGCAAGACCTCTCTCTTCATAGCAAGGATGTAAATTGATACAATTTTACGAAAATACCAAGACAGCTCAAAAAAATAAGTGCTGACCGATTTCTGTATTTTATGCTTCTTGTGTTTATCTGTATACAGTTTAAAATAAATGCCCTGTCTTCATTTCCATACAAAGGCGTATATTCAATATGGTATTTAGTCTCTTGGGACCCAAATGAGAGACACTGGCAGAGAGGGGTGGGTGGGTGGATGTGTGAAAGAGAAAGATAGTATTATGATACTAATACTAATACTAATAGTAATAATAATAATAATAATAATAATAATAATAATAATAATAATAATAATAATAATAATAATAATAATAATAATAATGACACAATAAATAAAAAAAAACAAATGATTACATAACAATTCGCAGGCGGGCTCCAATCCACATTCTCTGCAATGAGGTGACGTCAGTCTGTCACTATCAACTTATTATTATGTATTCATTATGGCCGTCCTTAATACTGCCATCAGCGTTGGCGCTGTTGAAATTCAGTAAAAACAAATACTGGCTCAGAACTCCTAGCGTTTCCTGATACCTCGAACTATTGTAATATTATTGGAACACGAGTTTCAGTGGAACGAAAGCATGTATCTGTCTTTCATGAAGTGTTCGATTGTTTTCTTCTCTGCTGTTAAGTCTTCACTCAAAGTCTGAAATTATTCATTATAGGTACAACGACATGATTTGTTAAATAAAAATACTTTCATAAGACTTACCTATAAATTATGGACTTAGGTCAAGGTCAGTGTTAGGTGCCATATTTACCCGTTATTGTTAATTTGTGCGAGTTGAAGCAGCAGCAATTTGGACATCTTTTAAAACGCATTCCATGATATCGAGAACATGATATCGCATATGTATGTATATTTATATATACATGTGAAAAAAAAATCAAACTGGGTCACGATGAAAAAAGTTTTAGGAACCCTGGCCTAGATCACCAAAATGCCTAGAGCCGCCCATGTTAATTCGGTGTCTTTCCCTCTTTAATCCGATTGGGAAGGTACAGCTCCTCTGCATTACTAAATGATACCCACGAAAGAAAGATTAAAACTTAATAGTAAAAACAACTCAATGTATTAGACATCATAGGTCTTATAGCGCTATGGTAAAATATTGTAACAAAAGGAGTAAAAAGTAGTTAATGATAATGTCAAAAGTTGTAGAGCACTGTAGGGTAGTATGGTTGTGCAAAGAGGGCGGGCAAATCAAGTAAGGCGGGGATTAGTAGAAGGGGGAAGCGGGATAAAGGGCGATTATACTAAATGTAGGGTAGCTATGTGACCTACAGAGGAAGAGGAACAGTGCAAGAGCCATTATGAAGCAATCAATGGGTAAGAAGGGTAGAATGAGCCCGGGGAATGAGATAAGGGACCAGGGAAAGGAGGTGAAGTATTAGGAAGAACGTTGGGAGGGGAAGGTTCCGGGGAAGTACACTGTTGTTACAGAAGGAGTTACGAGAAGGGGAGAATGGGGTGTATTAGGAGAGAGTAGGAGGAAGAGGAGAAGGTGGAACATCAGGAAGAGGATGGATGTCGGCAGTTACTTTGAATGTAGAGGGAATGGGAGAAGAGAGTTTAGAGGATGGATGTGGAAGAGGAACATTTTCTTGGGTCCTATTTAGGTAGTTTTGAATGTCCTTAAGAGTTACTGGAGGGAAGCTGGATGGGGAGATCTGAGAAACGAAGGTTTTCTTATGAGTAGGAGTCAAGGAGAGAGGTATTCAAGGAGCAGACAAAGAGTTAGATGTAGTAGAGAATAAGGTAGAATATGAGAGCGGAACATTTAGATTGCGACAAGTAAAGTGAGTAAAAGAAGAGTGGTAGAGACTGGAGTAAATGGATTTAGAATGGCAAAAGAATTTGACTGGGTAAGCAGTAGAGGGAAGAGATATTGGGGAGATGCTGACAGCATTGGAATAGGCAGCGAGAGAACAACATCGTCAATGTGCTTGCTGTCTGGCTTCACATAAAATGAAAGCAAGTTTGAATCTGCTCCCCAGAATCAAACTTGTAAGCAGGACAGCTCCTATAAAATAAATCATGGGAGCTACCTCAATTGGAATACATGCGTGATTGTGCAGAGCAATTTGAACGATCAGGTTGGACACATAGAGGGCTTTGGGCCATGGAATGACAATGCTTGTGAGAGTGGCCAAACTACCATTATTTCTGACATTGACGGGCAGGGTTTGATATGGTGGGACAGTGCATGAACCTCATGGGGGAGGTCATGTCTCTGGAAGATAATCTTGATAATACTGGTGTATAGCCTAGTCCAGACCAAGATACAGTTTCTCAACACTGTATCTGAAACAGTTACTTAACTAATCATTGACTATAACTAGGTTGGGCATACGGCATTGGGTTGTAGATCGCCAAAGATTGTCAGGGTGACCTAAACACCAACAATTTTGACATTAATAGGGGGGAGGTTGGTATGGTCAGACAGGGAGGGATTTTCCACCAATGTAAACATTAAAGGGTAGGTCATGCCCATAGCTCCTCTAGGCTGCTCATGACTGGCGCAAACTCAGCCTTTAATCCTTTCAACACAGTTCCAAAAGGAAGTGAATAGTAGAAGGGGTTGTAGAAGAGAAGGAAACAAAACGGGACAGGAAAAAAGACTGGGCTGAGGGCTGAGACCCAAGGCAGGGGTAACCCCCAGCATTGAGTTCCAGTCTCTGTCTCCTGGGGGAAGTTAAATTCATCTTGGCCTGGACATACAGCAATGTGTAACACAATGTAGATACAAACTGGCACCAATGCTTCTCGACTGTTTCACAACAGTCACTGGATAGTCTCTCATCTTTCACGACTTTTTTCACAATAGTTGTGAAACTGTGGAGCAACAAATTTGGAATGCTGCTCAGTTGCTAAGCAACTGTATCTGGACAGTACAGATACCTTGTTACTCAACCGCTTTCATGCAATGTATCTTGGTCTGGATTAAGCTTAAGACTTTTGGTGGCCTCTGGGAGGAATGGTGTAGCACTGTACTGATACTACATCATAGTCAGACAACGAGACAGTCCAACCAATTCTAGTTGTTTACAGGGCTATCTGCCAGGGAGATGGAAACATTTCCTGTACTAAAGAAAGAATTAGGCTGGATAGAAATAGATTTGCCATTAAGTCAATCAGGGTACTTAATGCACAAGCTTGGGATTTGATGTACTATTACAAGGCGTGAATAATCAGAACAGCTGCAGAAGGAAACTGTGCCTACTTGTCTTTAGAGACATAGTTGGAAGAGAAGGGTATTGTCAGGGTAAAGGACTGTAAGGAATCACAAATGATTAGATCCCACTTAGAAGTACTTAGGTTTGTAGAGGTGGAAAGTAGTAGAAGGACGAGGACGAGTGAATGGGCTAAGGTCGGGTAAGGTAAGGGTTTAGATCAAGTGAAGGATATGCATGCGTCTGAGGAAAGAA
This sequence comes from Penaeus chinensis, assembly GCF_019202785.1. Taxonomy (NCBI): domain Eukaryota; kingdom Metazoa; phylum Arthropoda; class Malacostraca; order Decapoda; family Penaeidae; genus Penaeus; species Penaeus chinensis. Next base: position 38,609,970 of record NC_061821.1, on the reverse strand, counting down.
AACAGGTTGTCAAAACAGAAAGTGTTAGATTCGGTAAGGATGTCTGAAAGGTTGGGAGGTCGATGAAGGGAGGATAGGTGGGGGAAAGCAGAGTTACAGGCAGCATCAGAGCATGTGCATGACAATAGAATGTGTGGAACTGAAAGAGGGACATTACATAGGTAACAAAGAGGTGGATCAGAGTGTGACATCAGATAGGAGTGTGTTAGACAGGTGTGGCTAATGCATAAGCGGGCGAGAGCCGTCTCCCAATCGTCTGTTCCGATGAAATGGAGGTGACTAGTGACTACTGCGGAGACTTAACCAGAAAGATTGTCATCGGTTATACAAGAAGGTCTTGAAGTGGGGGATAATAATTCGTGGCTGGGATACGTGAGAAACGTGGTTGGTGAGATATGGACATAGCGGCATAGCGTGCTAGAGTATCTGCTTGTTCATTGCCGGGGATTCCAACATGGCTCGCCACCCGGCAAAATCTGAATGTTTTATGTCGTGTGAACAGGTAGAACAACCAGTTCTGGATCTTACAAACAAAAAGGTTGGTCGAGTGTACTGACTTTATGAGAGTTAATGAGTTAAATCAGCATCGGAGGTTTGATTTGGACACAGTGCAAACATGAATGCTGGAGGAATGAATGGAGATATGGTCAAGGAAGTGGGTGAGAAGGACAGCAGGGGGAATATTTGATTTTGGTGGGTTAGAGAAAACGGAGGCGCAAATACGGGGTAAGGTATAAGCCATGAAGGGACAGAATGAACAGAGAACGAAGGAGGTCGGAGGCAGGGAAAAGGGGAATGGGAGAGAAGGGTATCCATGCGAGTGGAGAAAGGAGTAGCTAAACGTGGAGAAGAAGCAAAGGTAGGAAGTAGGGATCGTGGTATATTTAGTTTAGTGAAGGGAATTTGGTGGAATCGGGCATAGCATCGGAAAGAGAGAAGGGTGCGGCGTCGAGATAGAGATGGTATGCGTGATTCAGTGTACAGGCTCTCAACTGGAGAGGAGCGGAAGGCACCTAGGGCTAAGCGAAGATCACAGAGGTGGATTGCATCAAGATGGGCAAGGAGAGAAGTTGAGGCAGAGGAGTAGATATGGCATCCATAATCGAGAGTGGAGAGGATCAAGGTAACATAAAGATGAATAAGAATTTTTCGATCTGAGCCCCAGGATATATGGGATAGAGTTTGTAAGATTCGGAGACAGCGGCAAGTTTTTTCTTTAATGCAAAGGGTATGGTCTTGCCAGGCTAGTTTGGAGTAAAAAATAACGCCTAATGGTTAATGGTTAAAAGCAAAATAAATGTGCTAGACATCTAAGGTCCTGTAGCACTATAGTTAATGTTAGTGAAGGGTGGTTTGAGTTAGTGATTAGTTGTTAAAGCTGGGGTAATTGGTGAGTGAATGGGTTAGGGTCAGGTGAGGTAATGTAAAGGGGTTAGATTAAGTGAAGGATATATATGCGTTTGAGGAAGGAAAACAGGTTGTCAAAGCAGAAAGTGTGAGATTCTGTAAGGATGTCTGATAGGTTGGGATGTCTATGTAGGGAGGATAGGTGGGGGAAAGCAGAGGTAAGGGCTGCTTCAAAACGTGGGCATGACAATAGAATGTGTGGGACTGAAAGAGGAACATTACATAAGGAACATAAGGGTGGATCGGATTGTGACATCAGATAGGAGTGTGTTAGACGGGTGTGGCCAATGCGTAAGCGGGTGAGAGCCGTCTCCCAACGTCTGTTCCGATGAAATGGAGCTGACCAGGAGGAGATTCATAGTTTTACAGTATGTAATTTATTAGTGCGGAGACTTGACCAGAAAGATTGCCATCCATTATATAAGGTCTTAAAGTGTGGGTAACAATCTGTGGTTGGTATACATGAGAAACGTGGTTGGTATGATGTGGACATTGCGGAATAGCGTGCTAGAGTATCTGCCTGTTCATTGCCAGGGATTCCAACATGGCTGGGCACCCAGCAGAATTTGATTGTTATATGGTGTGTGGACAAGTAGAACAACCAGTTCTGGATCTTACAAACAAGGGAGTTGGTCGAGTGTACTGACTTTATGAGAGTTAGTGAGTTACAGGAGCCAGTAAAAAAAATTTTGAAAGAGGAAGAGGGGAGTGATTATGTGTGTTTTAAGGCAAAAAGAGAGTGCATAAAGTTCTGTAGTAAGGATACTGGATTCAGGAGGGAGGGGGTATTTGAAAGTACGAGTTGGGAAGGTTACTGCAAAACCAGCACAGGAGCCATCAGTGTAAACATGAATACTGGAGGAATGAATGGAGACATGGTCAAGGAAATGGGTAAGAAGGACAGCAGGAGGAATATTTGATTTTGGTGGGTCAGGGATGACAGAGGAGCAAGTATGGGGGCAAGGTATAAGCCATGGAGGGACTAAATGGACAGAGAACAGGAGAGGTCGGAGATGGGGAAAAGGGGAATGGGAGAGGAGGGTATCCATGCGAGTGGAGAAAGGAGTAGCTAAACGTGGAGAAGAAGCAAAGGTAGGAAGTAGGGATCGTGGGATAGTTAGTTTAGTGAGGGGAAGTTGGTGGAATCGAACATAGCATCGGAGAGAGAGAAGGGCACGGCGTTGAGAGAGAGATGGTATGCCTGATTCAGTGTACAGGCTCTCAACTGGAGAGGAGCGGAAGGCACCTAGGGCTAAGCGAAGACCATAGTGATGGATTGTATCAAGATGGGCAAGGAGAGAAGTTGAGGCAGAGGAGTAGATATGGTATCCATAATCAAGAGTGGAGAGGATCAAGGTGACATGAAGATGAAGAAGAGTTTTTCGATCTGAGCCCCAGGATAAATGTGTAAGATTCGGAGAAGCGGCGAGCTTTTTCATTGATGTAAAGAATATGGTCTCGCCAGGATAATTTGAGTCAAAATTGACGCCTAGGAATTTACCAAAGTAACGGTGTTGGAGTGGAGTATCATATAAGAAGAGTGAAGGTAGAGGACCGACACGTGTGCGAGAGAAAAGGATGGAGAAAGATTTGGAGGTAGAAAAGCGGAAGCTATGGTTTGTGGCCCAGGAGGATACTGAAGATATTGCAGATTGAAGAAATTGGTAGAGATTTGGTATGGATGTGCCAGAGGCATAGATGGTTTAATCATCAACATATAGTGATGACCGGGCTCCTGGTGGTAGAACTGAGGCAATGTCATTTACAGCAAGAATGAATAAGGTGGTACTAAGCACACTGCCTTGTGGGACGCCTTCAATTTGAGGAAAGAAAGATGATATGGCAGAGGCAATTTTGACCTGGAAAGTGCGTTGGGAGAGGAGAAACTTTATGAAGACACCCATATGTTTCCCCATATGCCTAGGGAGGACAATTGTTGGAGAGTATGGTACCTCCATGTCATATCATATGCTTTTTCTAGGTCAAAAAATACAGCTAGTACGGATTCATGGCGCGCAAATGCGGATGTAATATATGTCTGAAAATGAGCAAGGGGGTCAACTGTACTTCGGGCACGGCGAAAACTAAACTGGGAAGGAGAGATAAGATTGTGGGATTCAAGATACCACATTAAGAGGAAGTTAACCATTCGCTCTAGTAGTTTGCACAAGCAGCTAGTTAGTGCGATGGGGCGCTAGTCTTGAGGGAGGGTACCCGATTTATTGGGTTTCGGGAAGGGGAGGATAAGAGCTTCTCGCCAATGAGAAGGAAAATTTCCTGATGTCCATATGTGGTTGTAAATTGTTAATAGGAAGGATAAGGAGGAAGATGAGAGTTGTCGGAGCATACGGTAGTGAATACCGTCAGGGCCTTCATGAGTGTTGCGGCACGATTTTAGGGCAGCACTGAGTTCAGATGAAGAAAATTGAGCATTATAGGACTCAGCAGAGGATAGGGTGAAGATAATGTGGGTACGTTCCCTAATGGTTTTAATAGAAGAGAAGTGTGGAGAAAGGTGAGAACCACTACTGACCTGGCTGAATGGTTAATGGTTAATGGTTAAAAGCCAAATAAATGTGCTAGATATCTAAGGTCATGTAGCACTATAGTAAATGGTAGTGAAGGGTGGTTGAGTTAGTGATTAGTTGTCAAAGTTGGGCAAAGGAATTGACAAGCAAATGGGTTAAGGTTGGGTAAGGTAATGTATAGGGGTTAGATCAAGTGAAGGATGTATATGCATTTGAGGAATGAAAACAGGTTGTCAAAGCAGAAAGTGTGAGAAGTTGTGGGAGGGATCGCGAAAATCGGTCCCATTTGGCTGGGCTAAATAGAATATTTAAGAATTTTGAAGAGATGGGGGTAGTAGAAGGACGGGGGCATGTTGAAGAGGGAGTAGTGTTGAGGGAGGTAGTGTTATGGGGAGGTGGACAATAAGGTTGTAAGGTAGTAATAAGGGAGGATGGGGTAGTTGATGAAGAAGGTTGATGGGGTATAGTTGTTGAAGTTGAGCATGTTGGGAGTAGAAATGTCTCCTGGGGTGTTGGTTAGGGTGGATACTGTACTAGTCGGCATTGAGGAGGGGGTATTAGTTGTAGTGTTCAGAGCCGTGGTCAAAGGAGAGCCTGGGGTCAGGGAATCGGGCGAGTTTGAATTGGTGAAGCTATTTGATGAAGAGGCAATTGCCTCTAATAATGGTATGGTTAATGGTTATTCATTATTGGCCATGATAAGCCTGGAGTATGTTGGGGAGAGAAACGGTCCACCCCTCAGGGTCGCTTGAGGGGTAAGGGCTAGACAGCTAAAGCAGGGGAATACCGTGCCCATGGCTCCCTCACGCCGTTCAGGACTGGCACAAAGTCAGCCTTTCACCCTTTCAGCACGGCTCTCACACCTTAGGAAGTGGATAGTAGAAGGGGTTGGTGAAGGGACAGAAAGGAAAAAGTAGGAGGGGGAAAAAAAAGACCATGCAAAATTTGTTGAGTCGAGGGCTGAGTCCCAAGGTTGGGGAGTTCCCCAGCATTGGGTCCCAGTCTCCGCCTCCTAAGCCCCCCCACGACAACAACAGGCAAGGGATTGGGGTGGACCTGGCTGAAATAATCACCCAGTTCATTAGCGACTTGGGATTGTACGACGTAGACAGGCAGATGCTCTTTTAAAGGAGATAAGAGCTGATAGTTGATTTAAGGTACCTTGTTTGTAGCGGCAACTGTCCCAGGCTGCACGTTTAAAACGGAGTTCTTTAGTGCACTCAGAATTCCACCATGGAACACATTTGGAGGTATAGGGTCTTGAGGTTTGAGGGATAGCTGTATGGGCAGTTCTTAGGACTGTAGTTATGAAAAATTGTATAATTTCTGATGAGAAGGAGGATGGAGGGGTAGGAATAGCAGAGAGTGAAGTGAAAGTACGCCAGTCGGCTCTATCAAAGCACCAGCGTGGGGAGTTAGGAAGTGGTACATATGAAGTAAGAGAAAGTAGAACTGGAAAGTGGTCACTAAAGGGAAAGTGGTCTAGAACTGACCAGTGGAAATCTAAATGAAGAGAAGGGGAGCATAGAGAGGGGTCAATACATGAAAAAGACTGCACGCGAGTATCAAAGTGTGTGGGGCGATCTGAATTTAGAATAATAAGATCAGCTGTGGAGAGGAAGCGCTCTAGAGCTCGGCCACGGGTGTTGGTGATAGAATCACCCCAAAGAATGTGGCGGCAGTTAAAATCACCTTCTATGAGGAAAGGTGATTGAAGTTGGGAAATTAGGTTTTCAAAAGCAACAAAGTGGGAAGAGGAGAAGTAGACTGAATTGGGATGGGGTAGGTGGATTGGGTGTAGGGGAAATATGAGTAGGAGGAGGATGGATATCGGCAATCACTTTGAGTGTGGAGGGAGCGGGAGTTGTAGAATTTGAAGGTGGATGAGTGTCAGTTTGGGACTCGATTATGTAGTTTTGAATATCTTCAAGAGTTTCTGTGATGGAGTTAGTTGGGGAGTTTTGTGAGATAAAGGGGGGGGGGGGGGAAGAGAAGTCTGGTGTCTGAAGAATAGGAGCAAAGGAAGGTGGAGGTGATTGTGGGGTAGGGGAAGAGGGGGTGGAACGTTTATTCTGTCTGCTGCGGGTAGTGCGGGGAGGGAGAGGGGAAGGTGTTGGGGCTGTAGTAGAGATTGGAGTGTCTGGATTTAGGATGGCAAAAGAATTTGACTGGGGAAGGTAGGAGGTAGATGAGGGGAAGTTAGATGGAGGGGGGTTTGGTTTAGGAGAGGGTGTAGGAGCTTGGGAGGTAGGGGGAGTGGCAGAGTGAGCGACATTACTGGGGTAGGGGGAAAGAAAAACCTCGTCGACGTGCCTCCTGTCTGGCTTCACGTAGAGTGAGTCCAAGTCTGAATCTGAGAGTTGCTACCTCAGACTCAAATTTGTAGGTGGGGCAGCCCCTATAAAATACATTATGGGGGCCGCCACAGTTTGCACATGTGCGGGATTTTGCAGAGCAGTTTGATCGAGTATGGCCAGGTTGGGCACATAGTGGGCATCTGGCTGTGGAATGGCAGTGTTTGGCTGGATGTCCTAAACGCCAACAATTTTGGCACTGACGGGGAGGAGGTTGGTATAGTCGGACAGGTAGGGATTCCGCACCTATGTAAACATTAAAGGGAAGGTCATGTCTGTGGGTTGTGTAATGAAGTGAGTTATGACAATGAAGTGAGTTGTGAGTGCCACGTTGTGATGCCAGTGCATACGTATTGTGATGACATTATTACCGTACGTAGTCAGTGATAATTATGTGATTATATATTATACACTGTCTTTTGTGTGATATGTTCTACCATGTGAAATATAGAACATTATGTTTAGTTTATATTATGTGTAGCATATCACCTATATGAAAGAGTGAGAATCTCTGTATGTTATAGTGTACAACATTTTAGTTTGTCTCTGTAGTCACACGTCTGGCAGTAGACAGTCGCAGACGGAGCCTGGCGTGTGGGGCAGAGGAACAGGAAGAGTTCCGTATTTATTTTGTCAGAGTTGATCTCCAATGAACCTACTTTAGTTTTCATAGGTGTTTTCTTCACCCTCAAGCATCATGGAGAAACACCAAGCAAACGTAGAAGACGAACAATGTCTACGGAAAGTGATTTTGGCAATGTTAGTGAATTTCTTACGATTACCGAGGAATGGAGTAGCATTGTACTGATGTCGCATTATAGTCCGTGAGACAGGCGAGTAAGTCTTCTCCACAATCTGACCAATATTTGTCATAGATTGGGCAATTTGTTAAGAGAGATAAAACAGTTCCGGTTGGATGAGGTTCTGTAGGGATGAGATTGCCATATAGATCAGATTTGCTAATGCTATAGCTTGGTTTTCAGATGTTACTGTGACGAGACGGAAGTGGTCGGGTCGGTTACGGAAAGAGACTTTGCCTACTTGTTTTTGGAGACATTGCTGGAAGAGAATGGTGTTGTTAGAGTAGGAAGCTGTGGGAAGGATCACGAAAAATCGGTCCCATTTGGCTGGGCCAAATAGAGTATTTAAGATTCTTGTAGAGGTGGGGGTAGTAGAAGGGCGGGGGCGTGTGGAGGAGGGTGTAGTGTTGAGGGGGGTAGTGTTATGGGGAGGTGGACAATAAGGTTGTAAGGTAGTAATAAGGGGAGATGGGGTGGTTGATGAAGAAGGTTGTGGGAGTAGAGGTGTTGAAGTTGAGCATATTGGGAGAGTAGAAATGTCTCCTGGGGGTTGGGGGTTGGGGGTTGATTAGGGTGGATATTGTACTAGTAGGTATTGAGGAGGGGGTAGTTGTTGCAGTGTTCGGAGCCGTGGTCAAAGGAGAGCCTGAGGTCAGGGAATCGGGATTGGGGCTTTTTGATGAAGGGGCAAGCCTCATTTCCCCTAAAAGTGGAATTACATCTTCATTATTGGCCATGGTAAGCTTGGGGTACGTTGGGGAGACAAAAAACAGTCCACCCCTCAGGGTCCCCTTGCGGGGTAAGGGCCAAGTAAGGCAGGGGAATACCGTGCCCATGGCTCCCTCAGGCCGTTCAGGACTGGCACAAAGTCAGCCTTTCATCCTTTCAGCACGACTCTCACACCTTAGGAAGTGGATAGTAGAAGGGATTGGTGAAGGGACTGAAACGGAAAGTATGAGCGGAAAAAAAGACCATGCAAAATCAGTCGAGTCGAGGGCTGAGTCCCAAGGTTGGGGAGTTCCCCATCATTGGGTAAATAACGCCTAAGAATTTGCTAGAGAGACGGTATTGGAGTGGAGTGTCATTTAAGAAGAGTGGAGGTTGGGGACCTACACGTGCGTGAGAGAAAAGGATGGAGAAAGATTTGGTGGTAGAGAAGTGGAAGCCATGGTTTGTGGCTCAGGAGGATACTGAGGATATTGCAGACTGAAGGAATTGGCAGAGATTTGGTATGAAAGTACCAGAGGCGTGGATGGTTAAATCATCAACATAGTGATGACCGGGCTCCTGGTGGTAGAAGTGAGGCAATGTCATTAACAGCAAGAAGAAATAAAGTGGTACCCAGCACACTTTCTTGTGGGACGCCTTCGAATTGAAGAAATAAGGATGATGTGGAAGAGGCAAACCCATGTTTCCGCGTATGCCTAAAAAGGACAATTGGTGGAGAATATCGTACCGTCATGTAGTATCATATGCTTTTTCTAGGTCAAATGCAGATGTAATTTGTCAAAATGAGCAAAGGGGTCAGCTGATGATAAGATTGTGAGATTCAAGATACCACATTAAAGGGAAGTTAAACATTCGCACTAGTAGTTTGCACAAGCAGATAGTAAGAATGATGTGACGATAGTCTTGAGGGAGGGTACCCGATTTATTGGGTTTCAGAAAGGGGAGGATAAGAGCTTCTCGCCAATGAGAAGGAAAATATCATGACGTCCATATGTGGTTGAAAACTGTTAATAGGAAGGAAAGGGAGGAAGATGGGAGTTGTCTGAGCATACAGTAGTGAATACCCCCCCCCGAAGAGTGTGGCGGCAGTTAAAATCACCAACAATGAGGAAAGGTGGTTGGAGTTGGGAAATTAGATTTTCAAAGGCAGCAAAGCCAATGGGGTGGGAAGGGGGAAAACGGCGGCGTAGAAAGATGCAAATAACTATGCAAGGGACAGTGGTTTGAAAGGGAGGTATGACATAAGGTGTTTTCTGATTGATAAGTATAGACGAGACATAAAGGGAGTGTGAGGACGAGACAAAATGGTAATTGGGAATTTGTATAGGAGGATGTGTAAGAAAAGTCTCTTGAAGGCATATAATGGACGGGTTATGACGAAGCTCGGGTCTGTGAGAACGGAAACCGTGAATATGCCAATGAAGGATAGTTATACTTAGTTGATTTATGAGCGATAACGGTTACAGTGCGTGTTGGAGAATTTAAAGGAGCTAGGGGTGATATAAGGAAGGAGAAGGGGGAGGTGGTGTTGTATCAGGAAGGGTATCAGGAGGATGATGATCTGGGAAAGTGGATAGTTGTGACATAAGGGATTAACGTGTGTATCCAGGAAGGAGTGGAAGGGATAGAGGGGATGGTGGGAGGGTTAATGTAGGTTGAGCTGGAGTAGGGGGGGAGATAGTAGGAGGGTGTGTAGGGGGAATATGAGTAGGAGGAGGATGGATATCGGCAGTCACTTTGAGTGTGGAGGGAGCGGGAGTTGTGGAATTTGAGGGTGGATGTGGGGTTTCAGTATCAGTTTGGGACTCAAGTAGATAGTTTTGAATATCTTCCAGAGTTTCTGTAATGGAGTTGGTTGGGGAGTTTTGTTAGACAAAGGTTTTCTTATAAGGGGGGGAAGAGGAGACTGGTGTCTGGGGAGTAGAAGCAAAGATAGGTGATGGTGAGTGTGTGGTAGGAAAAGAAGGGGTGCAATGTTTAGTCTGTCTGCTGCCGGTAGTGCGGTGAGGAAGAGGGAAAGGTGTTGTGGCTGCAGTAGAGATTGAAGTGTCTGGAGTTAGAGTGTCAAAAGAATTTGACTGGGGAAGGTAGGAGGTAGAAGTGGGGAAGTAAGATGCAGGAGGGATAGGTATAGCGGAGGGTGTAGGAACATCTTGGGAGGGAGGGAGAGGGGCAGAGCGAGCGACATTACTGGAGTAGGGAGTGAGTAGTGTTGAGGGAGGTAGTATTATGGAGAGGTGGACAATAAGGCTGTCAAGTAGTAATAAGGGAGGATGGTGTAGTTCATGAAGATTGTGGGGGTAGAAGTGATGAAGTTGAGCATATTGGGAGATTAGAAATGTATCCTGGGGGTTGAGGGTTGATTTGGGTGGATTATGTACTAGTAGGCATTGAGGAGGTGGTAGTAGTTGTAGTGTTCGGAGCCGTAGTCAAAGGAGAGCCTGGGGTCGGGGAATTGGGAGAGTTTGTATTGGTGGGGCTATTTGATGAAAGGGCAAGCCTCATTGCCCCTAATAAGGGTATAACATCTTCATTATTGGCCACAGTAAACCTGGAGTATGTTGGGGAAGGAAACATTCCACCCCTCAGGGTCCCCTTGAGGGGTAAGGGCTAGGCAACGAAAACAGGGAAATACCGTGCCCATGGCTCCCTCAGGCTGTTCAGGACTGGCACAAACTCAGCCTTTTATCCTTTCAGCACCGCTCTCACACCTTAGGAAGTGGATAGTAGAAGAGGTTGGGGAAGGGACGGAAAAAAAAAAACATGCAAAATTAGTTGAGTCGAGGGTTGAGTCCCAAGGCAGGGGAGTTCCCCAGCATTGGGTCCCCGTCTCCGTCTCCGTCTCCTGATCCCCCCACCCCCACGACAACAACGGGCAAGGGATTGGGGGGGTTGGCTATGGTGAGTCTGAAAAAAGAAGTGGTTTACTTCTCAGGGTCCCCATGAAGGGTAAATGAGCTCTTGGCAGTCATCCTTGAGTGTGGAGGGAATGGGAGCAGAGATATTGGGGGATGGATGAAGTGTAGGCAGAGCAAGTGTGTGTGTGTGTGTGTGTGTGTGTGTGTGTGTGTGTGTGTGTGTGTGTGTGTGTGTGTGTGTGTGTGTGTGTGTGTGTGTGTGTGTGTGTGAGAGTAAGAGAGAGTAAGTGAGAGTAAGAGTGAGAGTGAGAGTGAGAGTGAGAGTGAGAGTGAGAGTGAGAGTAAGAGTAAGAGTAAGAGTAAGAGTAAGAGTGAGAGTGAGAGTGAGAGTGAGAGTAAGAGTAAGAGTAAGAGTAAGAGTAAGAGTAAGAGTGAGAGTGAGAGAGTAAGAGTAAGAGAGAGTAAGTGAGAGTGAGAGCGAGAGTGTGCGCTTGTGCGTGAGTGTGAGCATGTGTGTGAGAGTAAGAGAGAGTAAGTGAGAGTGAGAGCGAGAGTGTGCGCTTGTGCGTGAGTGTGAGCATGTGTGTGAGAGTGAGTGTTAGGCTTTTTTTTAAACATGTATACTAATGTCCATTCAAACAATCATAACCCAAAATAAACGTGATGAAGTTTTCCCATTCTTTTGACACTAAACTATCAGCATCGCAAATCTTACAATGCTGTGACATATTCATATAATGGTAGCACCTACCATTATCCCTCAAAGGAAGGTCTTCCAAAGTGATAAAGACCCGGAAATGACAAAATGCAAACAGACTGATCAGTGAATGTACAGGATGCAACGTACCTCCTGTACAATATATTCACGATTTTTAATAGTTTCTTGATTCATGAAGTTTCAAGTGAAATGTCTTTTTGTAATGATGGTTATATTAAGAAGTAAAATGTAATAAAATAGTAGTAGTAGTAGTAAATGTAATAGCCTCATGCTAGGGCAGTGAAATTGGTGTACATAAAATGTCTAACTTCAGAAGCAAATCTTAAAGTAAACATGCACAGTCCTCTTTAATGTGTATCTAGTAATGATATGTAAAATTTACGTTTTGGTAAATACGTAAATATATATTTGAGAAGCTACATACAGCAAACAGCTTCTAGCACTACTGTTACAACTGTGGAATTAGAGAAATGACCACATTCATTAAAATTCAACTTAATTATGACCTAAAGCATTATTTGGTCTATTTCTTACACAACTTAAAATCATAAACAATGAATTATAATTGCATATGTAGCTCCTTAGTGGAAGAGACATAACATATGTACATACATACCTTCCACATCGTATATAGAAGGTATGCTTGGCTACTAGAATCGCAACAAAATTCAAATTATAAGTTTTTTTTTCAGAAAAGCAGTCAACGGTAATGGTACCATAATTGACTTTCCATTATTCATAATAATCTTATGAAACTGTACACATTTCATAAATCTGTCAGCACTATCAAGAACACATCAAAGAATACTATATGCAGAGTAAGTAGCTTCTCTCATGCTTTCAACATTACTAGAATGAATCCTCTTGACTATTTTTTTTCATTGTTAACATGAAATCGTTTCAATAATTACGTCTACCACATGAATAGAAAACTGTCACAATTGTCGATGCCCAAATTCAATACTTGAATCACGACATAAAACTGAATAACAAGTACTGGAACGGCATACATATAAAGCGGATTAGGAAAGGCATTAGCGAGGCTGTCATAAATGCAAATGTGCTAGTGCTAGTTTAGCAAGCTTTATGCTATAGAAATATGCAGGATTATCCAGCACTTAATAAACAAATATAATTATATATTTAAACATCCATGATTAAAGTCATTAAATAGCTAAACAAAAAACCCTCATTCTGATTGACAAAATGTATATAAGACCTGCACAAAATTCACTATTTCTTTCAGAATCCGATACGGACTTCATAGCTTCCACAATTTGATGTGATATAAACTGCTCAATTTCTCCTCCCTTGCACGAAGTAATACATTTCATAAAAATCTGACAAAAACAAATAAATAATTCAATAAGTATATACCATGACGAAAAAAGTAAAAGTAGCATTATTTTAGTAGCCAATTAATCTATAGGTTTTAATAAAACATCTTCAAGAAGCCTTCGAGGTATTCTTTAATACCAAGAGCAGTGCAGCTAAACTAACACAGGTACACTGGTAAATTGAGGCACAAATCAGTAATGTCTTCATATAAAGGCGACATAAGAAACAAGTGATTTACCACTGGTTAGAATTCCTAGCATCAATGGACACTGACTTTATTTACACACAAAAAGTGATGATGAAAAAATGTAATCGAAAAATAAGTGACATGACAATTCAATATGGGGAAAATAGTCATACAAACAAAGACAACCTAGATCATCCATATATTATGTAGCCTTATGGCACAGGGCACATAGAATATATTACCAATTTGTCCTCTGTATTTGCCCCAAGGAGGCACACTCAGCACAGGAGAGTCACCGTCAGGAAAACAGTACCGGTATGCAAAAAGTGTATGGAAGAAACAGTGAATCTCCCCCTGGTGCAACTGTAAATTTTTGTGAGCTTACTATTACTGTTTATCCCTTAGGTTAGCATCTCTACAGGTGAAATAATCTTAAAAGTTATAACAAAGCACATTTAATGAAGAGGATTCTATAATCAAACAAAAAAGAAAAGAAATATACAATTTGGCATGAACCTATGTACATGATAATAATACTTGGTAAACAAAACCACAGAACTATTGTTGATACAGAGAAAGAAAGCAGTAACTCTTTTATAATAGCCTTGACAAGGCTAACTGAAAGCAACTGATGTAATGTGTGTGGCAACTGAGATCAAGTACCCAGTGTTGGGTTTTTGGGTAGGTTCATGAGGTGAGTGACATAATGAATACATGGATTGTATAAAAGACAAACTTAGCACCTACACAAGCTGGAAGTGACACTCTTCATAAAATTTTGAGGTCTGCTAATGTAAAAATCTGGTGCAGGCAATACCCACTTCTACATGCTCCTTTTCAACATGTAAGATGAATAACTGACCAATACTTTTTCCTCCATGAAACAAATGTTATGCTAAATCCTGTGAAAAAAGGCAATTATGAGTGCATAATATTTATCCTACCTATATATCTCCTTACAGAAATCAGTATCATATTCTATAAGACTTTTTAAAATTTTCTTAACAAAAATCTTTCTAAACAGAGACTCGCACCAAAGGCACACAATAGCAGACCTTCCTGCACTTGGCTCTCTTTGAGACACCACCTGAGAACAGAACATACCTCCCAGATTTATATACATTTATATATTTTTTCTGTTGTATAAAAGGATAATCATGAAGTTTGCACTAGATGTTATAATATCAGGTCAGTAATAACTCGACAGTAATAGATACATATTTGGTATTTTATCTCAGGTGGTGCTTCATTATTTGGACAGCTGTCAGCTATTTAATTCATCTTTTGAGAAACGGAGAAAAAAGAAAAAAAAAAAAAATACAGTGACTAGTTGAGCCATTCATTGTAACAGCAAATCAAAATCCTGCAAAACACAGAAGCATTTCTTAAATTTTGAAAGTAAATTCTACAATATTTGAAAATAAACTTTTTATCTATAATGTCAAACGAATGTCTGAAGTGGACTTGAGGCGCAAGAGCTTTGTACGTTGAGGGAAAGTTTGAATAGGATAAGGAATAATTGAAGTATCCAAAGAATCTATGCAATTGCACATACTGACAGCATAGGATACAGCATATATTCTACAGCATGATACCATTAAATAATTAGGGCTTTGTACAAAACTATTTGCATTAGGGCTGTGATAACACAGGACTTCTGGCCAAGAAATAATCTGAAAATCTTCAATACAGAACCACTCATATGCGATAACCTACCCAAAGGAGTGTTTTACAACTTCAAATCCCATGGTTTGAGTTCATGAGAACTAGGCCTTTTAATCAAACCTTCTTATAAGAGGAGAGTTTATGCCTCCTGCGAGCTCTTGCCTGTAGAAAGTGAGGGTGTCAGATCTATCTGCTTGGCCATGGCTACTTCATAAAGGAATATAAATCTTAAGCTCTAAATGAGGGGTATCTGTAAAGAACAAACATCATCTTTCTGGTAAGAGCTGTAGTCTACAAAACACAGTAGTGTTACCAGGTATTGACAGATATTTGCTGAAAATAACACGCAAAGTTTATGACTTATAAATACTTTTTAATTTCCTTATTTGCCCCATAAAAAGGCAATCATAATACTAAGAGAAGCAAAGTGTAATCTGATTAAGAAAAACACATTCCTTTTATTCAAAAAGACTCCTTCAAAAGGAATGCAAAACTATTTTCCGTATACGATGACACCACAAAAATACAGTTGTCTGTCTGTCACAGAAATCAGAATGCTCTGTTATCGGTGGAACTATACTGTAAATATTAAGCCAGGTCTTTGAATACTGGGAGAATGTGAGCACTTCTATTCTTTCTCTTCAGAGCCACAACCAGATGAAACCATGATACCTAAACCTCCTCTTCCTGTTTTGGCTATACAACACTTTATCACAAGCTAAAACTTTGACATTCCCTTTGAATCACTGTGAAGCAGGAGTTACTTCTGTTCTTCTGACTCCTTGGGTGGTAGGCTCGTGGCAAGGCTGAGGAGGATGTCCACACTCTCCTCTTCCGTCAACTCCCCTGGCTGCAAGTTAATGGTACATCAGTTTCCCCCAACTTTTGTTATTTGGCAGGCATCTCAAATACTCGAGAGGCTCTCTATATGTCTGTATCCTTCACTCGAGTACTGCATTGTTGCATTGTTATGAACTACAAAAAGTAAATATCCCTTCTTTAAGATAACAGAGGTGAACTTGAAATATGTGACACAGAGCAGAATTTCCCAACCCTTTTATACTGTAAGCAAAATAAAGAATTTGAAAACATGAAAGGATTATATTTTGGTTAGAAAAGAAAAACATAACTGCAGTACCCAGTGCAAATCTTACTGACAACCACACTTTAATTTCTGAAGTATTAAGCATGACCAACATTCCTTTTAACTCTTAGTCTGTGGCTGTATCGCATCCTACCTTGGGTGCAGGTAGCTTGGTGGTGCAAGCCAAGCACATATAGTCTTCATCTTCTAGTACATCTCCTGCCTTCAAACCAACACAAATGTAGTGGAACCAGCCCTCACACCCATCACACTGCACCCAATCCACGTTTTGTCCTGTGGGATGTTGGCACTTTTCTGCTGCACATGCCTCATCCGAGTCATCATCGTCGTCATCACTGTGTAAGTTCGAGGAGTGTACTTTCTTCTTCTTGATCCCAGACATAGTCTTCTTCCTTGGCCCTTCTTTGCTGGTAGTAATTCCCTCCTTCTTTTTCTTCTCCACATTTTTTACAAGGGCCTGCTTCTTCTTAATCATCCCCTTTGTTGGTTTGCCATCGGTGGGACCAGAGGAAACCTTTAAAATCTTTGACTTTTTAAGGGGAGACTTATGTGGAGATTTTGGTTGTGTATCTTCCATTCCTTCACCTTGGGACTTTCTTTTCTTTGGAGCTGATTTTTTTGTTTTGTTCTCATCGTTATTATTACCCGTTGAATTGAGAGATAATAATGTATCTTCTAGCATTGCAGGTGGATGATTGGCAGCCTGTAATACTCTCCACAGGTGTGTAGTCTCATCAAGATTCACCTCTAAGAGCTCACCCTCGACTAAGAGGTCCTGCACTTGAGATCGGGTAGCAGAAGTAAGAGTAATAAGGGGGCCGTCATGATTTTCCATCACACTTGCCACAAGGCGACTCCATCGAACCTTGTCAATCTCTGATTTTTTTTCTTTGCCACCTTTGCTACTGGAATAAGCATGCTCCCAACTTCCTTCCTCAGTTTTCTTACTATTCTCTTTGTCTGCATCATTCTTTCCTTCTGTTTCCCCTCTTCCATCCTTTTCTTTCTCTCCATCCTCACTCAAAAGAGAATCGTCATTTGTAGAATCGTCTACTTCCATTTTATCCTATGACAAAGAAGCAAACAAGATTAGAGTATGTATGGTAAATACCTATATAGCATGGAATCAAGACAGAAAAATATTACCAAATTAACAGCACCCACAAATATTATGATCTTTATACTTACATCATCTTGTGTTTGAGGTGATACTGGTTTGTGTTGTTTTGCCTGTGCCTCAATAAGCTTTTGAGAGAACACAGACAGCTTACCAAGAGCAGCTGTTAATTCATCTGTTTTCATTAACTGTCTTGCTCTGTCTTGCCAGGACATTCCTCTTTCTGTTAAGCACTGTAAAGCTTCCCCTTCTGGCAATCTATGGAGAAAAACATGAAGTTAACCTAATCTAATAGCATCAAAACTGCTAAAGATATAATAAAACAAACTCAAATCCCTAACTTTCATAATCCACCTTAAATTTGTCTCATCTTTTATTCACTTATCATACAATAAATAACATCATCCATAGTCTTCCATATAATTTCAAAATCCACCTTCAATTTGTATCTTCTTTTAAACAAACCTAGTTATCATACAATCTTCTCTTACCTGACTGGCAATTTCTGGAGGGCTACAAGAAGTGACAAAATGGTTTCCAATCGGGGTCTTCTGGAACGTTCACATGATGGGCACAAGAACCTTCCCTCGTTGCTCAATTTTACCTTACTGCGATGAGACGATGGTACACAACCAGCTATAAGGGATGAAAGAAAAAGAGAACTTATGAAAAACTTGTCTCTCAAGGCCAACACTTTCATGTGCTGGTTACCCAGCTACTTAAAAATAATTATTGATAACAAAAAGTTAACGTTCCTTAAAATATTGGATGAAAGGGTTTACCAAACAATTTTCAAAAATAAACGTAAGTCTGAGAGTAAGCTGTACTGTTACACGTACTATGGAAAAGGTCAAGGCATAAGGAACAGGTGAGCATGTTGGGCTGTGGTGCTTTATGACAGATGCAGAAAGTAGCACCTTCTTGAGGTAACTCTCCATCTCTTTTGTTGCGATTGTGGGCTCTCAAAGCTCTCATGGCTCCAAGCTCTCTTTCCTCACAGTCCTGAAAGTATACATAAATTTTAGCTTTTAACGAAAAAAAAAAAAAAAATCTAAATTCTGATTAATAAAGACCCATAAATTTTGGTCCAAGACATACATTGCATTAAAAGACAAACCTTAAATGCTTTCACAACTGTTGCTGGGTTAGCAGTATCTTCCACATTAATATCTAAAAGTTGTGCCTGCTGTTGCTGTGCAGACATTTCTTCTCGTTTAACTCTTTTCCGTTTGCCAGACACAACGCCTATGTCTGTTCTTGGTACTAATACCTGAAAAGAAAAACATTCTTGTAAAAATCAAAGAGAGGATGCACTCGTATATGAAATCTGAAAAAAATTTGATCAAAAGTATACAATTTTAAGTCTATCCAGCTATTCTTTTTTTTCATGAAGGTAAGTCAATTTTTTCAAACATCTTTTCACATATAAATTCTCTTAGTACTGTGGGAGGATATCAAGTAATATCAACCTCTAGCAAACTCAGATGAGAGTTCTTTTTCAAGAAGGTGCGAGCAGTCTTCTCAAGCCATGCATGAGCCAAGGCAACAGTCTCCTCAAGATCTGCCAGAGGTTCCAGATGCAGTGGGATTGGCCTTCCACGAGTCACCAATCCCTCAATGGTCTCCAATAAAGGAGTTGTTTCACCACTCTGCAGTGTGGTGACTTTGTTATTCCACTCACGAGCTCGCTTCACAGCATCTTTCAAGGCTGCTACACTTGGTAGGTGGGCAGGTACCTCTTCTGCTTGTTTCACCAACTCTTCACCCTCAGAGACATTAATCCCAGGTCTGCAATGAAAAAAATTCACAAATAAGAGAATGCAGTTTGTGCCTTTGAAGTGTAAACTATACAGGGAATTTACTCATTCACAGTTAATTACCAGGTCTAAAACCTCTTTTCTTTAGCTTTGCCCTATTCTTTGAATTTTCAGAAACAAATGTTTGATATTCTTATAACTATAACACCAAACTCTGTTCATAAAATAATAACAATAATGTAAATAATGACAACATTATCATGAGGAAAAAAAAAAAAAAATCAAGGAGTTGGGTAAAACAGGTGTGATCAGATAGCCCAGCAACCGGCTTTTGGGTGACTAAAAACATGTGAAGCCATAAATGAGGCATTGAGAATGGGAGACATGAACTCACTAGTTTAACAAAAATTTGATCTTTGCAACCCCATTTTCTAGTACACCTGCCCTATCTTATGGCAAGAATGGGTGTGTTTAGTTTACCTATCAATGAGTGAGAATTAACGTTAAAATATGGTGTAAAACTTGTAGTCAGGGTGAAACACACACTTTCATCTTAGGCAAGCTTACCTTTCCCAATCTCAATGCTTAACAGGTGTGAGCAAGTGACAAAACAAAACTACTGTGGAAAGTGCATGCACCTAGTTCTAATGGATTAATCCATAATGTATAAGAAATATTTTTAAAAATCTATTACAAAGGGAATATTACATGAACATTAAATGAAGCAAAGGAAATACATCTAGACCTGTCACTTTTTGTTTGAGGCAGTTGAAGTATTAACCCCTTGATGACAGGTGAAGAAAACTAAAAAAAAAAATACGCTCTGGCGATCAATGGCAAGGCAACGACTTTGAGCGCGGGAGTTTGGTACATCAAACCAAATCACCGACTCGTAGCACTTTGGCACGCTGCCACAGCGTACAGTCACACGCCACATTTCGAGCGGTTTATTTTGATGCCTATCAGTGTGACCCGTCATTAAGAGGTTAACAAGTACCAGACAACAAACACAACCTGTGATTTATTTTGTCTGAAATCTAGCTAACCCATGTAAATAAAGTGACCTTACTTGGCATTTAATGCTTGACTAGCTTTTTCTTCCCAAGTTTCCATATTTGTCAATAACTGCTGCAGCTTTGCCATTGCCTTCTCAATCTTGGGATGAGGTGGCAGAGAAATGCCCGAGTCAAGAAGCTTACGGACACATTCCACTGTCAAGGACCCTGAATCATCTAGAGTTTCCTCTACTTCTTCCAACCACTCAACCTGAAAAAGTTGAATGTTGAGAGGAAGAAAACAAAAGAAGATGACACAGAAAAGTCAGCAATTTTATCTCAGAAAAAAAAAAACACCTAAAATTAAAACCTAATTAAAATCTAAACAAACCTGCTGGAGTTTATGCTTTAGTCTTGGTAATTCAGGTAGATCAATGTCAAGAGAGCAACCTGTATCAACCATCTTAGCAATAGCCTCTGAATCTGGCATCTCCTGACTTAACAAAGAGACTGCCTCCTCTTGGAAGGCAGTGACTCGAGTGAGCAGTTCCTTCACCGCTTCGCCTTCCCTGATTACACAAGCCAAGGATTCTATCTGCTCATGGAAGAGTCGCAGCTCCTCCAATGTTAATCGGCTCTTTGCTTCCCCACTGCCTCGCGTCCTGACACAAGAAAAGGGTTAGGATAGGTTTCAAAAAAAGCAAATTGGTATGCTGCAGCTCATATACCACTTACATATTTACATGAAATCCTAAATACAAACCTGGTTCGAACTTTTTTGGTTGCAAGATGGGCAGCAACAGTGGCACATTTGTCTGCTTCAGTCACAGCTTGAACCAAAGTCTGGAGTAATTCACTTTCAGGGAACCTCTGTGCTTCTGCCTCTTCAACAAGCTCTCGGAGTTCACTAAGTTCTGCAATGAGTACCAAGTCAGTCAGGATTTTTGCCTATATCACAAAAGGCTTTACTTAGATTATGCATGTAAAAGCACAAGCACACGTGGTATAATTTTTAAATAAAACTTTGAAGGTAAAGGGAAATGGAAAAAAAAATCTTAACCCCTTGCCGACGGGTACGACGTGTAGACACGTGCTATGCCCACTGTGAGTACTTGTTTGATTCTTTTTACACATAGATGGCTACACTTGTACTAAGTCACCAATGAGCGTATTACGAGTACTGCCTGTCTCGCCCGTTCACCCTTTTCTTTGATTTACGAAATATTTTACGTTATCTTATTTTGCTGTTACTAATGTTAAAAAACATTATAATAATTATAATGTTTATAATAAAAATAACACCATCGATAT
>NC_061821.1:38579101-38584101 GCF_019202785.1 Penaeus chinensis | reverse complement strand
CGAGAATTAGTAATATTAACCTGAGTGTATGATTTTCAGGAGCACATTCACAAAGCATCTTGTAGTGCCGAAGGCAAACTAGACGGTCTTGAGTACAACTGCAAGTAACAGCTGACAGGAAACATGTGGTTTTGCAAACATCACACTGTCTCTCATCATCTGGCAAGAGTTCAAATGCCTCCCTCTCAGCACTTGTCACACCCTTAAATGAAAAAGGAAACACTGTATATAACATATGCTAAAATTAATTCCTGAAGCACACAAAATCTTAATTGCCTGGGAAATTAATATAAATGAAAAGGTTCTATACTGACTGCATTTTAGGGAGAGAAAAACCTTCCTTAAAGCAGCAACTTATCAAATACTCCCAATTATAATATTTACATCATGATAAACCTTAATCCAATAATACAGATCCTGAGAAAATCTGCAGAGTTAAAAATAATAAATCTTATGGTTACAGGGACCCTACTTTTCAAAATGAGAGCCAAGTTGGTGAGGATGGAGTTGGGAACAGATTAGTCTTACAATGCAAGAGCAGCTTACTATTTTGCATTTTTGAAAACAAATCTGAAGAGGAGGAGTAGGAGGAATAAGAGGAGTAAGAAGAGTAAAAAGATTAAGAGTAAGAAGAGTAAGAAGAGTAAGAAGAGTAAGAAGAGTAAGAAGAGTAAGAAGAGTAAGAAGAGTAAGAAGAGTAAGAAGAGTAAGAAGAGTAAGAAGAGTAAGAAGAGTAAGAAGAAGAAGAAGATATTAAGGACAAGGAAACAGAGGTGCAAAAATCAGGAAGCTTTACCTCAAACCCTAAAATAATGAAGAGAATGTAATTGTAATTTCTTTGGGAACTCTTGTTCTATGGAAAAGGTGCATGTAAAAATAATCTAGATTTTGTGGGTTTAGATTCTGGGTTACAATTTCTATGTGAATAAACTTTCATACATTGGCTTTATCCAATATATACTGTACTTTAAGCCCAAGCATGAACAAAAATAATAAAATAATTGTAACTTGATTTATCCTCTAAACTTACCCAGTGGAGAAGTGACCTTCGCAGTTTTTTCTCCAGGTCAACCATTCGTAGCATATCCTGATATGTAGCTGCTGCTACTGTGAGGTCCAGTTCATCCGGTGTGGAAGCCATTTTGCACACCAATTCATCATGGGAGAACACACAGTAACGCTTTAGGTTGCTGTAGTGTAACACACACTCTCGTCCAATAGCCAACTGAAATGGGTTAATACCATTTTGAGTCATTTCAAAACACTCTAAAATAAAGACAGTGTTATTCCATATATAGATAACTTGGAAATGCACCATGAAAGGCCTTCCCCAATGCTGTTGCTTACCCAGTCAGGAGGTGCAAAGTTTACAGCTTCAGCAAAATTGTAGCCTTGGTTAAACCCAGCATGATAAGATCTTGGGAAGGTGATAACAAATTCTCCAGCATGCTGATCCGTCCGCACTATGGGCACTCCTCCTTTAATATGGATAAAATAACTTTAGGCTAATTCTCACAATTAATTATATCAGTATTAATCAATCCAAATAACCAAGATCAGTCAGCATTATCAAACAACTATTCAACAACATCCTTTCTTTTCTGTGAGGCAAACAAACCTGCTTTCATCAGTATATTTGGATTCATGATGGTGACTAGTTGATGGAGGAGGTCCGGCTGTGCCTGGAACAATTCTGGTGCTGCCTCTTTCATGGAGGTCTCAAATAATTCTGCTTGACCTCCTGGTACTCCATACCAGGTTTTGGGCTCACCCCTGTAGGTTTCAGGTTAAGAATTAATGCAATTTAGAACATGTAAAGTGTGCAGCCCTGTCAAGTATGGAAATTTGTTAAATAATCAATTAATTAGTTGATAATGAAGATATGGAAAGAAGTGATAAATTTGGATATGTATACTGCAAAGCATAACATGGTACAAATGTGGCAAAATCTTAAATAATTTCATAATGATAGGGAACAAAAATAATTTATTAAATCAACTAAGATGCATTGCACTATGAACAAATAATATGATGATGAAAAAGAGGAAAATAAACCATTTCACAAAGTAAAATAAGCAATTGAAAATAAATTTTAAAAAATATTTCTGTATTACAATAAAACTTAACCCTCAATGACAGAATCAGAAATCTCTCAGAGTCACTGACTCTGGTGACTTCTGGCAACTGTAATCTCTCAGTGTCACTGACTCTGGTGACTTCTGGCAACTGTACCACTGTTTGGCCCAGGAGTCCACTACATGTAGCAGAACTTTCTACTCAACGTGTTCTAGCGCATCACAACACCTATAGCTGTACCCAGCATGACGAGTCAGTTTGTTATGATGGCTATAGGCGTGGCCTATACTAGAAACAAGTCTTGCAAATTTGTTCATTTTCACCCCTTTTCAACAACTGTCACATTAAACCATTATCAAGTAAAATCTTACCAGTGCAAATAGTTTATGGAGTAGCTCCAGTGGTCCTCATTATGCCAACAAAATGTGGAGAAACACATTCCCACATACATCCAGGGAACCTTCATTCCAGATATGTCACAGTTAATGTGGCCTAAGACAGATCCTTCTAGCACTGGCAGGTTGTTCAGATTCCAACTACTGACTGCATATTCCTGTTGAAGAGTCTTACAGTGAGTGTAAATAATAAAATAGCATATAGCAATACCATTTCATTCTTCTTGATGCACAGATAATAAGTGTACCTCAAACTAGAAAGCTTATTGGACCAATAATGATAGTAATATTTTTGGTAATGTCAGGCAAGGACAAGTACAAATTAGTGTGACTGGGTGACTGTCTGGCTTTTTACCTGGAATCTGAAGTTACTGCCATAACAAGATAACATGCCACCCATTGTCAAGTGATCAAACACCAAAGTATGCTCATACCATAGTTATTCATTCAGTATCATCACATATAAGTCATACCTGATCAGCTGGCAACAAGTTCTTTGAATTCTTTGTTGGAAATCCTGACCCATGATCCATAGTATGTAGATCAGCCCCATACTCTACAGTCACATCTTCATCAATTGATGAAACAATTCGCCAAAATTCACGCTCTGCCATTTCAGTTGGAATTAGCTGAAAAAAAACAAAAAAATAAAATAAATTCGCTGTAGAAATAAATTCAGTAAAAGTGTACAGAACCAATCATTTGAGTGTCTTCTAACTTCCGATATTATAAGTAAATTGTGTTGAGCTTCTGAATTTCTCCAAGATTATTTCTAGTACTTCATTATTTTATCCTCTAAGATTTTACAATATCAGATCCTGAAAATTTTTAAAGATATAAATCTACTTCATCTCCAATCTTCACTCACATGAACAGGCATATTGAAGTAATCTTGTTTAAATTTGTCAGCCATTTCCCCAAAGGACTGCAGTGTGTATTCTTTTTGTGCCTGCTCAAATCCAAAAGCTTCAACAGGCTTGCTTACTTCTACTGCAACACATTTAGGGCACCTCCAGTCACCTGAAATTATTGGAACATGTTGAAATCATCTTCATCACACATTTATTCCCTCACTGAAGGTGTTAAAAGTAAAAAATTCTAAATAGCCAATTTCAGCCAATAAGCAGAAATGCCAGAGGCAAATGCTGCAGTGTTGCTGTGTTTGGTTATCTATTCACACTGAGAAACTGTCCAAAAAACTATTTGAGAAAAGGGAAGAAAAATGGAAATTATAAATTCAAATGCCGCAAAAATTACTTCATCACAGTATATATAATCCTACTTGGCACTTAATTTATTTTTTGCAAGTTCTTAACCCCTTCCCAACAGGTCATGCTGTGAAGTGTCAAAACAAACTGCTCGATCTGCTCCATCAACAATAGGGGTTAGTATATGAATTTTATTTTTTTTATTTTTTTTTTTCATTTCAATGTTAAATTGTTAACCTCTAAACCAACTATCACTGAAATGGCATAGTAATTTGCATAAGGAATAAACAAAAATTCCATTAACAGAAAATATATACAAATCATTAATTTGCACAGGACTTGTGTTCTGCCTTACTGTCTGTCATTCGTACAACCCTATCAATAATGTTTCATTATCAGTAGGCATTAATAAATGCTTGTGAGGCACAGATTACTCTCCATGGGTATCTTTTTTCAAGGACAACATAATAACGGATATTAACCCAATGCTGCCAGGTGGTTTCGCAATACGCAGGCCCTCTCTCCCGGGTTGTATTCATAGTGGCCTGGGCCCGCCTGATCGTGTCGTCACCATAGCATGTGCAGCATGACCATACAAGCCCCCGGAAAACGGGACCGGCACACCATGTCATGTATGCACATGCCACCTAGAATATAGTCCAGACATGCTATGGCATGTGCATATATGGCCCGGCAGCAGCAGGTTAATAAGTAAGTTTAATGGGTTACACTACTTTACAGTGTGGAAGCCTGCAACTGTGTTGTGCATCAAATATATATATATTTTTTTTTTTATTCTGGATTTTCAAAGGTGGTTTGCATTATCTAATAATTCAGTGTGAAAAAAAGAGCATCAAAACTAACACTGTATCCACTTGATAATAGACTGTTTTCCTTACACAGACTCCACATCATCTTGCTAAGTAGTTCATAAGTCAGTATACTAATAATAACTATAATTAACATTTTGTTTTCTGTCATTTTTTTTTTTTTTTCAATAATATTTAATTCTGCAACAGAACCTACTCCACTGGTCACAGCGGGCAGGCACAAGATCCTAAGCATGGAAATAAGTGTCCTCCCTGGAGATGGAACTTTTCCAGCTATAACTCTCAGATCACACATCAGCCGAAATTCTCTTGACAGGTAAGTTCACATCACCTGTCCCACAGCTAAATGTTTTCATGACATGATGATCACATTATCCAGATCATAGGGGTTAATAAAAATAAATAAATGAATAAAAACTTAAAAGTATAAACAACAAAGTGCAAAAATATTTCTAGAAATATTCATACTGCAATAATCATTAATTAATCAT
>NC_061821.1:38571601-38574101 GCF_019202785.1 Penaeus chinensis | reverse complement strand
CAAAAAGCCAAAAGTACATAGTTAAATCATTTATAACAATGCATTAACTTTAAAAATGTAATTTTGAATATACAATATATTCTATTCTAATTACCCTAAAATTCTATATAAATTTATTGTTTATTATCAGGGTTTCACAAAATGCAAGACTACCCTTTGAACCAAATTATCTAACAGACTGAACAATGTAATGGGCAGCATAACCAACTATTCATAATTACCAATGCAAGAGATATTGGAAGTGTTACTGTGGCTGAACATGAATACAGGATGAGAGTAACAATTGTATTTTCATTATTTCACCTAAATATACACAAAACCAGTGTTCTCAACATCAATTCACAGTGAACCTAATATGCTTGGTACTGTTCTTGTAATTCTACCATATGCAAACTTTACTTCTGTATGTGAAGCTAAAGCTACTGATATATTAGTGTTCCTAGCAAGTGCTCGCTTTATTCATTTTTCTATAAATCTTTATCTACAAAGAAATGCTTATAAAAAATTAATATAATTACCATAAAAAAACAATAATTATCTAGAAGATATTCTATTATTACTATGAAAAACACACATCTATTGCTATTCACAAAAATAACCAGAACAAACTTTTGAAGATTGTGAGAATGCAAGCACCCCTAAAAAATGGCATCAAGACATTTTAGAACTCATTAATTCACGCAGAACAAGATTCATGCACGCTCACAGCCATTTTCACATACCTCATCGTCAGAGCCAAAACCAACCTGGCTGTCAGTTTTGGAATCACCAACGTCAGGGTGGCGGCGTGATCGGCGGCCATTCTTCTCACTCTCAGGTATTTTTCCAGCCATACGGCTAGGAATCTTGTGGGGCTTGTAATCCTTATCGCAACATTCAGAATCTTCTTCCTTTTTTACTTCACATTTCTCATACTGGTAAAACAAAGTAGAACAAACAATTATACATTGATTATTGAGTATAATTGGCCTAATCAAATGAGATTCAAATTTTTAACCCCTTGGATCAGGATGACATGACCATCATGTTAACCCAATGGCGACGGGTCACGCCTATAGGCGTCATAACAATACGCCCGAAATGTGGCGTGCGGCTGTCCGCCGAGGCGGCGTGCCAAAGCGCCCCGAGGCAATGATTCAGCTTGATGTACCGAATTCACGCGCTCAGAGTCGGCGCGTTGCCGCGGTTCGGCAGAGCGTAGAGTTTTTTTTAATTTTCTATACCCGTCGCCAATGGGTTAAGAAAAAAAAAAAAAATAAAAATAAGGCTAAAAGAACAACTCGGCACAGGCAGACAAACTCTAGGAGGGTAATTAGATTCAGTGGGCATTTAGGAAAGGGCTCTTGTATCATTCCTTTTGGCAAACAAGTGAGGAATGTACCATCCAAGAGCCATAGCTAGAAAAGAGCCAGCTTGAGGAATGACACTATTTTCATGCTTAGGATCCTATTCTTGCCGGTCGTGACCAGTATTACGGAAAATTCAATATTTGCGAATTCTTTTATATATGACACTAGTAACAATATGTTACTTATTGTTATTAGAAGTACATGAAGTTATGAACTACTTAGAAAGATATGAAGTCTATTGGCATTTGGATTTTGGGCCATGGGGGGGGGGGGGGGGAGGGGAGTAAAGAACCTAGATCAAAGGGGTTATTAACCTAAATTTGAGTAAGCAAAATGCACCTCATTTGGCTATCCTGAAGATCAAAGGCATACGCATATCCACTGATCAACATCAATAAATATTTAAATAACTAATAAATGAATAATAATTAATAATTAATGAATTATGTATATCAATGAATATAAATATCTATCTATGTATGTGTAAATATATACACAGGGCAAATTCATAATCACAATAAATATTTCCAACTTTAATTACATTTTGTTTGTAATTTTCCAAAGTTTTTTAACATACTGCAAAAATTTAAAGATAATATCCAACTTTTTTTTATGAGTTTCCCCTTTCCAGTTTGATGACATCAACAAACTTTGGTCTCAAAAAATGTGTAATATAAACACAAAATGTAAAATCAGTCTATATATGTAGATGTATATATGTAGATATATATATGTAGATGTATATATGTATGTGTTTATACATGAATAAATACATATATGTATATGTATATACACATATGTATGTATATATAAATATATATGATATATGTATATATGCATATATACATACATATATGTATATATATACATACATGTACATGCATATATATACATACATGTACATGCATATATATACATGTATATGTATATATATATATATATATATATACATACATGTACATGCATATATATATACATGTATATGCATATATATACATACATGTATATGCATACATATATATATATATATATATATATATATATATATATACATACATGTATATGCATATATATACATATACATACATGTATATGCATATATATATACATATACATACATGTATATGCATATATATACATACATGTATATG
>NC_061821.1:38561601-38566601 GCF_019202785.1 Penaeus chinensis | reverse complement strand
TCAACCATTTTTTTTTTTTTTTTTTTCAACAACAAACCAAGTCACACTGAGATCAAACCCAAGTGACACGCACCACACCCCATTCCCCTTCCCTAACCATATTTAAATTATTATGATATTTTTCTTCTATTGGTGTTTTATCTAATGTTTATTATTGTTGCCCTTACATTGCAGTTCATTATATTTCATTTTCTCCTAGAACCAATAACTATGTATTGATATGTTCGGTTTTTCCCCGTTATGTTATTCATATTTACTGCTACGATTTTCTTAGTAATATTGTTTCCACCTGCATACTGTACCCTACTAGTTAGTCCTTCGTTACTACGTCCTTAACCCAATGGCGACGGGTCACGGCTATCGCCGTCATAACAATACGCACGATGTGCGGCGTGCGGCTGTCCGCAGCGGCGCCGCGCCAAAACGCCCCGAGGCAATGATTCAGCTTGATGGACCGATATCACGCGCTCGGAGTCGGCGCGCTGCCGCCGTTCGCCAGAGCGTAGAGTTTTTTTTAATTTGCTATACCCGGCGCCATTGGGTTAATGAATGTATTTATATCGTTATGTCCTTCACAACTCCTGTATTTTCTTGTACTTCCCATGCTAATCGTTCACCTTTTCACACATAGTTTTAAGATACATGTTGATTACCTGCCTTAGGCCCAAACCCACCTACCTGCCCACTTTACACGGAATTCACTCTAAGATTATGAATTTTATTAAGTGCCATCCCTGGAACTTATAACTGAACCCAAATCGCTTTCATGACATCCTCTCGAAGTTCAATATCTTATCCTCATTTATGCTAGAATTTATTCTTCTTTAATTTAAGAAATGGTGTATATGTACCTGTATCTGACTGATGGTAGTCTCTTCTGTTGCAAATAACCATAACACTGGTAATGCACTACAGACACCATACTTCATATAGGCTTTGATAGTTATTATCGCCCCAATATAATTTTAAGCCCAGCTCATGGCCGTAAACGAATGAATCCTGCGACCCCCGCACCAAGAAGTTACTTACGCTCATACGATTGAAGTGCCTGAGACGCGCAGTTAGATTATTACTGCAAGTTGAGTTTATGCCCAGCTCATGGCCGTACACGATGGAATCCAGCACCCGCCGCACACTTACGCTCATACAATTGAAACGCCAAAAAGCGCTCTGTTAGAATTAAGTTCAGGCCCAGCTGCCTATGTATTCGAAGCATATATAATTGCCTATTTAGCCCAAGATATGGAATTCTTGTCTAATTAATTTTTCTCTCTTCAGTATGATGGTACTCTACTGAACTCTCTAATCCTAAGAAATCAAAGTCATTAACACCCACTTAAGTGACATGTTACCCTTCTTGTGACAAATTGTTCTTATTATGCTCTCATTTTTCTTGCAATTTAGTAAGGTGATTGACAATCGTATTATTATCCTCCTCCTTAGCCCTTTTACTGACCTGGTACATTTATATTTCAGCCTCTGGAAACGATTGACCCTCTTCACTACTGAATTTTACACCTCAGTGCGAAACCTCCACTGCACCCTCTACCTTGGCACGCAACGACCCTAGCAACCATCGGATTACCAGAAACCATCTGTAGAAACCGAACAGAACCTGTATCTCTATGCACTATTGTAGTGTTTCAAGCCTTGCAGACGGCTCGAGGACGAGCCTCACACGTGGCCGAGCAATGTCAACAATACGTAGCAAGACCGGATGGTGCACTTCACACCTCTGTCCAAGCAGCTGACTTTCTCCTTGGGCAGGATGCAGGTGCTGCCTGGCTTTCTCTTTTCGCACAGGAATAAACATCCGCCCTTGAAGGGAACTGCCACATAAAAGGGCACGTGCGTAAGACGAGGGGTGAGACACGGCGGACAGGCCAAGCCACACAGGGTCCAACTCCAACACATCGTCCTCTATCCGGGGACACGGGGGTTTTCTTGGGGACTCTCATAGCTATCTTCAGAAATAAACCAGCAAGCTAAGACCCCTTTCCTTTGCCTGCCTAAGATCATCTCTCTTACGCTTACACACACACACACACACACACACACACACACACACACACACACACACACACACACACACACACACACACACACACACACACACACCACATATATATAAATATATATATATGTAAATAAATATAGATATATGTAAATAAATAGATATAGGTAATATGATATATGTAAATATATAGATATATGTAAATATAGATATATGTAAATATATACAAATACATGTATACATATACATACATATGTATAAAAATATACACATATATATACATATATACACATACATATATATACATATATACACATATATACATATACATATATATACATATACATGCATATATACATGATTTATATGTAGATATATCATATATTATATAAAAAATATATATAACATATATATAATATAATACATATATAATACATATATAAATCTATATAATATATATAATATCAATATTATACATATATTATATATAGTACATATATAATCTATATAATATATATACGCAATTTATATATCATACATATGTAAATATAAATAAATACATATAATCTATATATATACATATATATAATATATAATCTATATATACTGTATATATAATAAATCATATAATATGAATAATATATATAATTTACATATAATATATATGATATATAAAATATATTTAAAAATATATATTTATTATATATATAATATATATATAATACATATACCTACACAAATAAAGACATACAAATATATATTTATATATATTTATATTTATATATAAATATATATATATATACATAAATATATAAATATATATAAATGTATATATATATATATACATATGTAAATATATATAAATATACATACATATGTAAATATATATAAACATGTATATAAATACATAAATATATATATATATATAATATTCATAAAATTTATATAACATACATAATATATATAATATATATAATATGTATAATATAATACATATAGTATGTATAATATGTATAATATATTTGATTTATATAATACATATAGTATATATAATATGCATAATATATATAATATGTATAATATGTATATTATGTATAATCTATATAATATATATAATATATATAATAAATATAATATATATAATATATATAATATATATAATATATATAATATATATAATATATACAGTATATATAGTATATATAATATATATAATATACATAAAATATATAATATACATAATATATATAATATACATAATATATATAATATACATAATATATATAATATACATAATATATATAATATACATAATATATATAAACTTATTTATCTACCTATTTATATCTATATATCTACCGTCCTGCCGTTTGGCCCACGAGTCTGCTACATGTATTGATGGCTATAGGGGTGGCCCAGCAGACAAAGGATATGTGTAGTACATGCACATGTAAACAAACATACAGCCATTCATTTTGGTAAATAGGCATATAGATAAACAAAAACTTACTGAGCTGAGAATTCCTTTGCCCTTGTTGAAAATATCAAAAGGATGGAGAATACGTTCATAGTGAGCCTTCAGAAGGGTGCCCAAATTCTTGTTGCTTGGGAAGCCCATGCGAGTGGCAATCTTGTTCCATTTCCTCTCCTTGGTGACACAGTCATTACCACCTGTGCAATACATAAATCATTTCACGTTAAAAATCAGTAAAAAAAGAAAAAAGGAAAATAAAATAAAAATAAAAGACATATATAATATATATAATATATATAATATATATATTATAAATAATATATATGTATATAATATATTTATATAACATATGCATAATATATATTATATATATATATAATATATATGTTATATACATAATATAATATATATATATTATATATACGTATGTAAAATACATACAGTATATAAAATATATAATATATATAATATATATATTATATATATAGAATATATATATAATACACATAATATATATAATATATATATATTATATATTATATATTATATAATATATATAACATAACATATTATATAATATATATAATATATATAATATATAAAACAAATATAAAATGTATGTATATATGTATATACATGTGTATATGAATGTATATACATGCATATGTATATACATGTGTATGTATATGTATATACATGTGTTTATGAATGTATATACAAGCATATGTATATACATGTGTATGTATATGTATATACATGTGTATGTATATGTATATACATGTGTATGTATATGTATATACATGTGTATGTATATGTATATACATGTGTATGTATATGTATATACATGTGTATGTATATGTATATACATGTGTATGTATATGTATATACATGTGTATGTATATGTATATACATGTGTACGTATATGTATATACATGTGTATGTATATGTATATACATGTGTATGTATATATATACATGTGTATGTATATGTGTACGTAAATGTATATACATGTGTATGTATATGTATATTCATGTGTATGTATATGTATATTCATGTGTATGTATATGTATATTCATGTGTATGTATATGTATATTCATGTGTATGTATATGTATATTCATGTGTATGTATATGTATATTCATGTGTATGTATATGTATATTCATGTGTATGTATATGTGTATGTAAATGTATATACATGTGTATGTATATGTATATACATGTGAATGTATATGTATATACACGTGTATGTATATGTATATACACGTTTCTATATGTGTATTTATATGTATATATGTGTATATGTATATATGTGTATATACAGGTATATACATGTGTATATATGTATATATATGTGTATATATATATGTATATAAATGTGTATATATATATGTATTTAAATAAAAACATGTGTACATATATAAACATGTATACACATACATATACAAATGGTTTTATATATATATATATATATATATATATATATATATATATATATATATATACACGATTAT
>NC_061821.1:38549101-38551601 GCF_019202785.1 Penaeus chinensis | reverse complement strand
GTCAAATATACCCACAAGCACAAAATTTAACATCACTATTTATTGGTATAATTTCAGGCTTGAAATCACTTTGCACTTGAAAAAAATTATGTACCATCATCCCACACATGTAAATAATTTAATATCCAAAAAAAAGACAAAAAAATGAAGTCATGAGACTTCAAGCTAGCAACTCAAACAAGATGGCTGCCTTTCTTTAATCCCAAAATTTCAACATCTTATGCATACTCTTAAACACTTCAAGTCTAACTTTATTATATGAATTCATATTTAATACTTATCCTATACACTGTGTTAACATGTAGCTCCTCCATGTGTTACATAATCCTTGGATGAAAATGTTGTTCTCAAATGATATTGCAGGTTAACAAAAGCAATTAAGAACTATTAGGTAATTTAGTTAATATTTAAATAACCCTTCATACTCATCTTTAACAAACTACTAAATTTTCTTTAAAAGTGCCAATCAGTCCAACTAGCTATTAAATACTGAATGTGCATGTAAAAGCTGGAATAAAGGGTTCTTGCATCCTACAGTTCATTTCTATACATAATCTGGAATGATACCCTTGCCTAACAAAAATTAATGAAGCCAAGCTTGCATTTCCCTGAAAAATGTTAAAATACATGTTTTTCAGAAACTTCATGTATCAATTAACCGACTAATCCCTAAAATGTTGGATTTTCAATTCACTTGCGAAAAGTAATTGATTTAGATAGAGCTGTAATGCCTCCTACACCACACAACCCCCTAGAAGTCTTTTGTTCAACACCTCCCCTTCCTCTGTAATTTGCAACGTTTTTAGACGAATGATACTGCTCCGGATCAGACAAACTTCGTTAACTTTTCCTTACTAGTCTTGGCAACATCGTAACTACTTCATCTCTAGCAAAGTTTGCTAATTAAGGTGGTAATTTTACCAATTATTTGGGGATAAGGATGAAGGTCGCCATGTCGCTCGCATACGCGTGCACGTAATCGCGTCTTATGTACAAGTGGCAAGCAGCATATTACTCCCATTTTCCCACTAACGTGATGCATCTGAGCTTAAATTGCTTATCAAAATTTCTTCTTAAATGGCATTCCGAGGAAATGCTGGTAGTTTCGACTCCTAACTACCCACAATGGAGTAAGTAACGTCGATAAAGTGCGAACGTCCAGCTTATACTCCAACTACACGCGAACCTCCGTCCACGACTTCGGCAGAACGTCAAATGCCTTGCATCCAACTCCTCTCCTATTTACACGTCAACGGGCATGATCACCACAGTGTATACACTCCCAAAGCACACACGGATGACAACCTCGAATCCTGAAAGAGCCAGAAATAGAGTGCGATGACAATTACCGGCGGGGGAATAATTTTACAGATTCCGGACTGCTCCGCGATGGGCCGAATCTTGTTGATGTAGCCGAGCGCGTCCTGAAACTCTTCCCAGGTCGGCTTAAATACGGGGGCCTCGGGCGGCGGCACGAACTGGAACTCCGGCGAGGACGACATCTCTCCAGGTCTCGATCGGTCAACACTTGCACTCCACACTAGCGACGCCCGAGGAGGTCATGACCAGCAGGAGGAAGGGAAGGGTAGCAGGCGAGGAGACGAGGCGACGACCCGCTGAGTGTCCTTCGCGATTTCTGTTTACTACTGACGTCGGGCAGACTCCCTCGCGGAGGAACACGGGGCCGCCTCACACACCGCACATGTAGAAAGCATATAAAAAGTAGTTCAGTAAAAAACGATGTTAAAAGTTGAATATTTGCTGTATTTCTGATATTTAATGGTTTTATATAATATGATATATTTAGTCAGTCATTAAGAGATGTAAAAATAAGTAGAACTTCTCAAACGTATGAACAATGATTAAATAGCGCATAACATGCCCGAGTCGCATTTGGATATGCAATTCCCATTGTGTGAATTTATCTAACCCTGGCTATATATATCTAATTTATATATATGTACATATATATATGAATGCATATATGCATGCAAGTATGTCCGTATGTATATACGCACATGTTATCAGTAATGTTGTGATATTCGTGCGGGTACATATACCGACGCGAAGGAAGTGCCGAATTTTACTTTGAAAAACATATAGCTGGTCCACATTTTGAGGCTGTAATTCACAGCTCTAAACGGTTGAATGCAAACTATATATTCTGCTATAGATATCTCTGCTGTGAAACATGTGTAAAGATGCCTTCCCGACACTGGGAAATGCATGAACAGGTGCCCGCGCTCGCCATTGGCTGACGGGGAGGCGCTGTGGACCAATCACGCCGCCGGAAGCTGTTGTCGCGCCTTTTAAAAATGGCCGCGACGGAAAGGTAAACATTGGGCTCCTGTCAGTATGATTTGTTTGTTCCTTTGACAGCCTTCATGATTGGTGTCGAGGGGTGCATATCACACTCGTTAATTAGTGAAGTTGCACATGAAGTATGTCCTTAGGCGTGATAAATGGGCTAGATCTTAGATGAGGTCTGCTTATGCCACCA
>NC_061821.1:38529101-38531601 GCF_019202785.1 Penaeus chinensis | reverse complement strand
AACAGCAGCATGATATTGGAGTGTATAGGGAAAATTCCCCTGGCATATAATAGGTGCCACTTACTGAGTCAGTACAGTGCCTTAGGTCATTTTTCCTTTACAAAGTGCAAGTGGTCAGTCCTGCAAGTGTATGTGTGCATGCATGCATACATACCCACTGTAATTTAGGAGAGGCAGACAAGATTATTTTTTCTGTAAGCCACTGTGCTAGCCTTAAGTAATTTATCCTGTGGTCTTATCTATTTTCCATAATTCAGTGTTTATTTGAAGTATGATGTTCTCAAAATAATGAATAGCATAATTGCTCTGTATGTGCTATGATCCAATATTATTTATAAATCTCTATATTTTTATTAGCAAGTCAGAAAGGATTTACATATTTCTTTAAAACAAATTATCTGTAGTTTAACATATCTTTTAATTAATTTGTTCAGTTAACTAATTTGAATATTGTGGATGGTCATGTACAGGTGGTCAAATAAATTTGCGGCCACCCTAAGGTTATCAATCTGGGATTTTAACCCATTTGCCCCATGTACAAGAATACATGCCATGCCCACTGTAATATACATAGATGGCTCTACAAGCTCTTAATCACCAAATAGCCAGTTATCAGAACTACCTATCTCACCTGTTTACCCTTTTCCTTCACTGTAAGAAAGGGTCTTTTGTATCATTTCATTGTCTAAAATATTTTAATGACAATTTAATAACCATAGCATCAATAAAAATAATAACAGTATTAATAGCAATGGTATTAATAAGAAAAACACATTTTCCTGCCAGTTCAAGGAAAGGGAAAATCAGGATCGGTAACTAGGGCCTTCTGATAGAGCCATCTGTATGTAACAAAATTCACCTAAAACTACAGGGGACAGAACATAAATCTGGGCAAATGGGTTAACTGGTAACAAAAAATCTATGCAAACTTGGCCACTTATATTTCAGTATTTAAAATTAATGCATATGAAAATATTTGCAGAAACAGACATTCCCTTTCTTAATTTCCTAATTGAATGTTAATGGCATATAGCTATACTGCTTACAGATTATGCTCTCTAAAATAAAAATGCTTCCCGGAAATTTATTAGAAAATATTGGTATTGAAATAAAATAGAAAAATAAATGCTAAAAAAGATCTATTAACCCAAAAGACCTATACAACCCAAGAAAATGAAGCTATTAAGAAAAAAAAAGAGCTAATTTTGGGGTGGTTAGTTTAAAATGCCAACCCTGGTGAGGTGTATGTAATGGCTACTAATATATTTGGTACTGCTTGATAATACCATCCCATTTCCCTTATAGACTTTTCTCTCCTTGTGTCGAGCACATGGTGGTGATCCACCTTTTTCTTCTCATGAATGTAATTTAATGAGCATACTATATGGTGTATATTTCATACAGAACCCCCCATCCCCCTCATCCTTTCCTCTACCATATTCTGCCCCCACACACCTTAATATTATGTACTACAGTTACCTCTTGCTATATCATTATCCTTATACAACTTATGCATCTAGATGTGTATACATATATGAATACACATTTATCTGTTTAATTTAAAGATCTTTTTAGCAATGTATGTGTTTTATTTATATATTTATGGTAATTTTTCTCCATATTCATTCATAGATGAGGGATCACTACAACAACAACATTGCAACATTATGATCTTTTGATGCTCTGTGTATATGATTTATGACAGTGAAATGTGCTGTTTCTGGAAAGTGAAATCCAGTTCTTAAAATTCCAGTAACCAACTTGAAAAATCATGCATCTTTTGCAGCCAGGGGGGACAGACACTTGGAAGGATTCACAGTTTTATAAGGTTAAATAGGAAAAATAAATAAATGAGTAAAGGATTTTTTTAAATATAAATAAAAGAATAACTAGAACAATTTATGTGAGTTGCCAAGTCAAATTATCTATCCTGCTTTGAATTCTACTATAATACTGCTAATGATGCTATATGAGCCTAGATGTCATGAAAGTGGATGAGAACTGTGGAGGCATTTCCATTACAAGTGTTTTTACTAGGATGGTGTATATGTTAAAAACATATGGTATTGGATAATAGTATATATACACTTATTTGTCAAGCATTATATTCATAAGCAGATAGGTGAAACAGACAGTTGGAGAACACTGATCTTACAGATATATGTAATTATTGTTATTAAATTTTACATGATATTACTTTTACTGCATATTGTAAAAGAAGCTTCAGAATTTTTTTTTTATATTCATATATTTTTTTCCCCCATTCTAATTCTGAATCATCTGTAATTGGAAATGCCCTCTAACACATATTTGTTTATATGCTGAAAGGAGTTCCACAAGTCCAGTCTCCATAATTAGTCAGATATACCTATGTTGAAATTTCTCTCTCTTTTTCTTCTCCTCCTCCTTCTTCTTCTTCTCTCTCCTCCTCCTCCTCCTCCTCCTCCTCCTCCTCCTCCTCCTCCTCCTCCTCCTCCTCCTCCTCCTCCTCCTCCTCCTC
>NC_061821.1:38519101-38524101 GCF_019202785.1 Penaeus chinensis | reverse complement strand
CAACATCCTCCACTCTATCTCTTCATCTTCCGGTCTTTTTCATTTTCAACACCTTCCTCCCTTATTACTAATCTTCTTTATTATTGCCAATTTCCCCCACAGTTCTATCACAACTTCCCTCTTTCTCCTGTCCTCGCCCTTCTGCTACTTCCACGTTTACAAAACTTTTAAATACTCTCTCTAGCCCAGCCAAGTGGGATTGATTTTTTTGTAATTTCCCCTACAGTCTTTTACTTTGACAACGCCTCTCTCCCAACAATGTCTTCAAAAACAACTAGGCAAAGTATCACTATACAGCCATCCCGATCGTTCTCGCCTTGTCACAGTTACATCCGAGTCCCAGGCTCAAGCTTTATGTACACTGACTGACTTCACTGGCAAACCTATTCCTCCCCAGCCTCACGCCTCCCTTAATACTTGTACCGGAACTGTCTCCACCTCTGCGACAATTGGCCGTCTACGGCAAGGATTGGTCAGAATGGGGAAGCAACTTGCTCGCTTGCCTCTTTGACTATGATGCAGGATCAGTAGTGTTACGCTATTACCCAGAGGCCACCATAGGTCCTCCACCAATATTGCCAAAATTACTCTCCGCCGACATGAGGCTTGCCCTACCATGTATGTGCCCAACCTGGTCATGATTATTCAAACTTCTATTATATATTTTACAAGGTTGCCCTACTTACAATTTTGAGTCTGAGGTAGCATTTATCAGATTCAAACTTGACCTCATTTTACGGAGACCAAACAGGAAGCATCCGTCTTACCCGTCGCATCATACAATCTAAACGTTCCACCACATCTCGTACCACATCCTCTCCTATGCATACCTCTTCCTCTGCTCCGCAGACGTCTGTCTCCTCTTCTCCCTCTCATAAGAAGACCTTCGTTTCTTAGACCTCCCCAACCATCTCCCTTTCAGACACTCTTGTGGACATTCAAAACTTTCTTAACATGACCCAAAAAACACGCTTACCCCTCCTCCGATCTCTCTTCTCCCATTCCCTCTCCACTTAAGTGTATCGTGCAAAAGAACGAGGCCATAATATACGTTTTGTGTGGATTCCATCGCATGTTGGAATCCCCAGGCATGATCATGCTGATCGCCTAGCAAAGTCAGCATGTGACAAAGAAAGTGTGGACATAGATCTTGGGATACCTCTTTCTAGGATTTTCTACATCATTAAACCCCCCCAATCCCTTGCCCGTTGTTGTCGTGGAGGGGCTTAGGAGGCGGAGACTGGGACCCAATGCTGGGGAACTCCCCAACCTTGGGACTCAGCCCTCGACTCAACAAATTTTGCATGGTCTTTTTTTCCCCCTCCTACTTTTTCGATTCTGTCCCTTCACCACAACTTCTAATATCCGCTTCCTAAGGTGTGAGAGCCGTGACGAAAGGATGAAAGGCTGACTTTGTGCCAGTTCTGAACGGCCTGAGGGAGCCATGGGCACGGTATTCCCCTGCTAGTTGTCTAGCCCTTACCCCTCAAGCAACCCTGAAGGGGTGGACCATTTCTCTCCCCAACATACTCCAGGCTTATCATGGCCAACAATGAATAACCATTAACCATACCATTATTAGAGGCAATTGCCTCTTCATCAAATAGCTCCACCAATTAAAACTCGCCCGATTCCCTGACCCCAGGCTCTCCTTTGACCACGGCTCTGAACACTACAACTAATACCCCCTCCTCAATGCCGACTAGTACAGTATCCACCCTAATCAACACCCCAGGAGACATTTCTACTCCCAACATGCTCAACTTCAACAACTATACCCCCACAACCTTCTTCATCAACTACCCCATCCTCCCTTATGTCCACCTCCCCATAACACTACCTCCCTCAACACTACTCCCTCTTCCACATGCCCCCGTCCTTCTACTACCCCCATATCTAAAAAATTCTTAAATAATCTATTTAGCCCAAGCCAAATGGGACCGATTTTTCGTGATCCCTCCCACAACTTCTCACACTTTCTGCTTTGACAACCTGTTTTCATTCCTCAAATGTATATACATCCTTCACTTGATCTAACCCCTATACATTACCTTACCCAACCTTAACCCATTTACTCGTCAATTCCTTTACCCAACTTTGACAACTAATCACTAACTCAACCACCCTTCACTACCATTTACTATAGTGCTACATGACCTTAGATGTCTAGCACATTTATTTTGCTTTTAACCATTAACCATTAACCATTACATCATTAAAGCTTCCTTCAGAGAGGACTTGACTGAGTTGATTAATTCTCAACGCCCTGAAAGCTATAGCATAAAGCACTATGACCGGTTTAGGCAAGATTCCTTCATCTATGGTTTATATAAAAGAAGAACAAGACACGTGATGTTGTGACTGCAAGAATCAGGCTTGGATATAGATTGTATTGGCAGGTCAGTACAGTTTGTAATGTCGAAGATATTAAGTGTAAACTGTGTAATGCAGAATATTAAGGTGACTGCCGACATCCATCCTCCTCATACTCTATTTGTTCTAATCGTCGTAGCACCTTTATTTTGGTTTGTAACCATTAACCAATTCATGCATTTGCATTGCTGTCTAATCCTTTAATCTGCGACAGAATTAGTGAATGTATGTGAAATGTAACCATCGGTTTCCATTACTTGGCTATCGATGCCTATAAATTCTCTTATCTGTCAACTTGTGCGATTAACAAGGCCAGATGAAGCTCTAAGAAACCGGCAAAAAAGCATGGATGAGCAAGTAGAAATTATGGTCTTATATATTTATTAAAGGGACGAAATTACCAGAATGAGGTATAGTCTAGAGGTGTATCCAAGACCTTGATAGGAGCAGAGATGATATTACTTGCTTATCCAGGACCACATTTAGGTACAAACTAAACAAGGTATGTTTATGGCTTCATTAGTCGGAAGGGCTTCTCATACTTACATAACTATATTTTTGCCAATTTCTGTTTAATTTACAACAAATAGCGGGAATGGCAACAGATGTGCCACATGTTGTCATGCACGATTGCATAGTATGCATAAGCTATATAAATTAAATTATTTCCTAATCCTATACTTTACACTTACGATTTTATAGTACCTAGCTACTTACTGAGAGGGAGAATGCACATCCCATTATGCAGATTAATAATCACTGACGAAAATCCATTATTAAAGTTGTGGAGAGAGGGAAGGATGCAATGCCAATGAAAGATAACTTTATCCATACGTTCACCATGAGTATTCTAGGAAATATCTAACGGAGGTGGGCTACAAATTCAACATTAGGTCAGTTGTTCGTGTTATTAGCTAATGTTCCCATGCAAGTGTATCCGTTAAAGTATAACATGCAGCATTATAGCAGTTCACCAAGCAATAGTGTTGCAAGTGTGTAATATATAATTTCTGGTACAGTCACTGAGAAGTTCGTCGGGGTCTCCGCACGCGGACGTGAATCTGCCTTATTCCGGCCGACATATATTTTTCTCACTTGGTGGGAACAAAATATTTACTAAACCACTTCTTCAGATAGTTAGTATTTTATTGAAGCTTTTGATGTTTTTTCTTATATTCAT
This sequence comes from Penaeus chinensis, assembly GCF_019202785.1. Lineage (NCBI taxonomy): Eukaryota > Metazoa > Arthropoda > Malacostraca > Decapoda > Penaeidae > Penaeus > Penaeus chinensis. The sequence continues at coordinate 38,520,548 of NC_061821.1, read as the reverse complement.
TTAATCCCGAAAATGATCTGGGTTTCACACAAGGAATATTTCTACTCTCTCTGTATGGACGGCGTTCCTCCCCCTCCCGCCTGGGAATCTTTCAATACTTCTTAAAATGTTATTATTACACATTATAATAATACCAAAAAGTCTGGTAGATATAATGGGTTTTGTGGTGATATTAATTTCCCCATAAATATTATTTTCGCTTGCGATAATGACATTAAGCCCCCAAAAGATTTTTTTACTTAGTGTATTTTTTTTTTTTCTTTTACCATCCTCTTATGTAAATTAATGGTTGTACAATACCATAGGAAAGATAATGAAATTGAGTGAAAAACCACGAAAAGTATACTCATTTATCCAACAGGATCTTAGGCGATTTTTAATGAAAGAGGGAAAATAGTCACAAACTTATTTCGAGGAATTCGAGGAATCCTAACAAATTTCAAAGACCGAATTAATTCACCGCTACCAACGCCAAGCGGAAGGTTCCCGAAAGCAGGTGTGGACACTACAAACAATCAAATCTACAGGATCCGCTCTGCTTTGGTAGTTGGTCAAAGCCATTTTTTATATAATATATATTTTAATATAAGAATAGTATACATCATCACTACGTCCTTATTTGATGTTGACCGACTAGAATTTAATGCAGCAAATGCCATATCACAGCGCATTTTCCTTAACAACCAATACGTTTACTCCCAGTTCCTACCCCCCCCCCCCCCCACATAGCACTAGGTAAGCGGCAATGATTACATATAGCTACTACTATGCCATTCATTATTAAACAGTATATGATCTGTCAGTGTAGAAGTGAATAAAATCATAACATAAATCGTAATTATTAATCATGATAATTCATTACGTAAGTTGTCAAATAATTTAGATAATTGTGTGTCACGAGTGAATCACGAGACACGCGCAGACACATACAGTAATGTAGATGTTTTCTTTACAGTGCAAGTAGCCAGTTGCATGATTGACATACACTTCAATATAACATTTGGGTTTAGCGAATATGTAAATAAAGTATTTGTAGTAGTGCCAAACACACTACGTAATACAAAGTATGTTTTAACTGGAAAAGATAAAAAAAAAAAAAGCAAAAGCAGATGTTATAAGTCAACATAAGATCATATAAACGAAACATGAAAACATATCATACGAATAACAGTAATGTTCTGCAACGGCAAAGGAGACCTTCACTTTGTTACATAAACGTCTGAATGTTTTTTTCTTTATGAATGACTACACACTACGGATTACATCTGTCATTCGCCATGATTTCTGAGATTTATGTGCATATTATCATCACCATCATTATCATCATCATCATCATCATCATCATCATCATCATCACTATCATCATCATCATCATTATCATCATAATCATCATCATCATCATAATCATCATCATCATTGTCATCATCATCATCACCACCATCATCAT
>NC_061821.1:38509101-38514101 GCF_019202785.1 Penaeus chinensis | reverse complement strand
CAGAAACTCTCGTTTTGCTTCCTCGTTTGTCTGCCTCTCAATCCTCCTTAGTCTTCTTATTATCAACATGTCCATTGTTTCTGCTCCTTTCTCCATTTCTTAGTCTCTATTGTAGATTCGTATAAGAAAGAAGCCAAAAATGTAACTATTTTCTTTGCTGCAATGTGTTATCAAAGTGAGTAGCAGCTTATCCTTTCAAAAGATGATAAACAAGACAATCAAATACAAAAGGGAAGTGTTAAATTGAACAAGTGACATCATACAATGCTTTGTGCTTTGAACGTTGATTTACAAGCATCAGACACAGCCATGCAAATGCAGCTGTGTTAGGAATAACGCTTGAACAGACGCCTTTGCAAACTATGAATACTGCAGAACTTTATAAAAGGCAAGGAGAAGCCTTTCAGTGATAATGGACAAATTTTATCTTTGGCTAAGAAAGAAAACTTCAATACAATAGGCACTTCAGATTATAACAAAGAGGACGAAGAAGAACTAAGTAAATCATTAGAGGATCAGTGGTAAAAAAAAAAATAATAATAAAAAAAAGCAAAGTCGATCTCAAAGCGTAAAGATAAAAAAAAAATAGATGTTAAGGAAACTAAATAGCAGCATGGATAAGAGAGCAGGCCAAGGTTACTATATATGCAAAAAAAAAAAAAAACTAAGTGGAGATATGCAGAATGTACGTTTGCAGAATACAACATTTGTCATGATATCTCCTTGTACAAATCAGGAAATTATATAATCGCTGTTCCTAGGGCAACATTTCTCACAACACGTACTAATTTGTTCCAAAAAATTATACATTATACCAGCAAAACGTACCATGATCACGACTTCTGGATCAGCAAGATGTACAGAGGCTAACTCCTCCCGAACCTTTCTTCGAATCGAGAGACTACAGCCGAGCTAAATTTACTGCCATCGAAAAAGCATCGAGTAAGACGAGATCCAAGGAAGGAATAATTTGTTGCAGGACAAAATTTAGATAAAAGTGGGTACTGCTAGGCATAAGGGAAGAAAGGTAACGTGTCTTTAATCACGATAGATCCGAAAATACATGACAATCGTAAAAGCATGTACTCGTCTGGTAGTCTTAGTGCGAGCAGAGTCGTGTAAGAAAAAAAGAAAAGAATAAAAAAAAATTCTACGTTATTACCCAGAACGGGGGGGGGGGGGGGGGCTTTGCCCAGAGCAGGGGCCGGCAATCTTTTGAACATAGTGTGCCAGTTTATAATTAGTGCCATATTTTTACTACCTTGCGTGCCAGGTCTTATTTTATTTCATCACTATATGGCCTATGAAAACTGTAATCATAATCATACATTATGTAGTGACCACTGTAATTACAGTAAAATGTATTTTCCTGCTGCATTTAGTATTTTCTGTAACTAAAAAATATATATTGTTATTTCAAATTCATACCCACCACGTTAATGCAATCCTGTCCCTTGGTTCCCATCGGCCAGTGTTCAGATTTATTGAAATTTGTTTGTTATTGTTGTTATTATTATTATTATCATCATTAGTAGCAGTAATAATAGTAGTGGTCCTATCATTATCACCATTATCATTATTATTATTATTATTGTTATAATTTCATTAATGTGATTAGCAATATCATTAGTGTTATTATTATCATTATCATGTTTCTGTTTTTCTGTGTTAGAACATTCCTGTTTAAGTGCTCACTGCTGATTCATATCATATTCAAACAAGAATATTGATGTTACTAGATTTATTTACACAATTTAGTATCTGGTTATGAAACTGATGTAGCCTTAACAAATCATAATCATATATCATCCTTTTGAAATCACTAAGCTAAAATATTTTACGTTGGTCATTTTTGCATAGGCTATCTAATTCTGTCTATCGCCATTCTAGTAACAATAATCTTGGGAAAGCTCACAGCATACAGTTTACGCCACACATACTGTGTATCATACGCAGTGCACGTGTATGTGTGAGTGTGTGTGTGTGTGTGTGTGTGTGTGTGTGTGTGTGTGTGTGTGTGTGTGTGTGTGTGTGTGTGTGTGTGTGTGTGTGTGTGTGTTGAGGTTATTGACCTGTGAAAAGGGCCCGTAAATATTACCGTTAAAAGGACTTCTAAAACGAATCTCTGATCGTATAAGGACTGTCCTTTTCAGATCCCTTGCGAGACCGAATAGCTCGAGAATCTTTGATCATGTACTTATTTTCTTTTCATTTCCCAGGTACCTTCGTCAGCCAAATCTCCCTGGTTCTATTTAACTTTCCCTTTTAACTTCTCTTGGACAAAGTCACCGTTGATGTTTACGACCCTAAACCAGGACCGGTTTCCTGACCTTGGTCCGAGGGACGGATACCCACGTAGCCACCATAGTAAAGAATATTAAATATCAAGCTCGGGCAATAACTGCTTTGAAAAGAATTTTAAACACTACCAATCTCAAATAATTTGAAATAATGATACACTCACACACACACACACACGCACAAGCGAGCAAACAAAAAAACATACAGAGAAGAATAGGTATACCAAAATCAATAAATATACAGTGGCAACAGTATACGAGGCTTTTCGTCATAGCTGCAAAAGGCAAGCACAAACACGGCTGCCAGAAGGTCACCTTCAGACCTGGGCCTCCCCACACACCGTCTTCTTTTCATAGTGCTTGCTCATCTCTTTTTCCTCGATACTTATATATATATATATATATATATATATATATATATATATATATATGTATATGTATATATATATGTATATGTATATATATATATATATATATAATATATATATATATATTCATATATATATATGTATGTATGTATACTTATATATATATATATATATATATATATATATATATATATATATATAGGCAGGTAGATATAAATTGATATATATTAAGGTATATATGTATGTATATTATATATATATATATATATATATATATATATATGTGTGTGTATATATATATATATATATATATATATATATATATATAAACGTGTGTGTGTGTGTGTGTGTGTGTGTGTGTGTGTGTGTGTGTGTGTGTGTGTGTGTGTGTGTGTGTGTGTGTGTGTGTGTGTGTGTGTGTGTGTGTGTGTGTATGTTCATTCTTATATATATATACCCGCTACCCGACACACTGCCTCTGCTTCTCTCACCGTCCCTTCCGCCGCGACGCAATGAACTCGGAGCAGCAGCGGCCAGCGCCTCGCCAGCCCCAAGACCATCATCCGAATCGAGGTTATCTCGCTAATGGAGGCTCAGAAGACATCGCTCAACGAAACCATTGGTCATTTGCAGCGAACGTTGAAGAGAGCAACGGCTAAGCTAAATGGTGTGGTAGAAAGCCTTGAATTTACCCGGAAGGAAATGGAGGATTATTTAAAGGAAATAAGATAGCTCTCCGATGAAGACGCTGCACTAGCTACAACTTCGCGGATTATCTGTCGATACAGCTCAGGTGAAGCAGAACCTCAAGAAAGCCACGGACCGAGCAGATTACATGGGAGATCAGAGCAGGAGAAACAATCTGCGCAATAGTGGAATCCCCGAGGACAAGAACGAGAACTGGCAGCAGGGTCACTGGAAGGCCACTCAGTTCCTTTGTAAATATTTCAACGTGAATCTTGACCTAGAACGAGTTCACCGAGAGGGAAAGCAGAAGGACAGACCACGTGATATCGTTGCCAAATTTACGTGATTCCAGGACCGTGAAGCCGTGCTGCAGGATCGCCGCAAACTCGCCCGGACGAAAATCTATGTAACACTGGACATACGCCGAAGCAAGATGGACGAGTTGCATGAGGGCAGACGGCAAGGGAAGACAGCCTATTTTAATTACAGGATACTAGTGATAAGAGAACGTTGGGATAATGACTGCCCGCGCGGTCGTCGAGATCGCGACACCACACAGCCTCAAGCTACACCGCCGTATCCGCACACACCACCGCCTCGTGCCGTCTCCACCTGTCCTAGCGTCCTTCACGCCACAACCGCTTGCCAGTTTTCCCCATGGCGGTTCCTCCGAACACGCATGCACTCGACGTAATCATCAATCCGACTGACCAAAACACCACTGCTTCATCTGACGCCAGTCCTGCCGCAACTTCCGGGGCCCACCTCCCCGGTACCTCCCAGCCTCGAGATGTGGCCGCCAGAAGTGACTGCCAACAGCATTGCTGCAGCTGCAGCCCACATACAAGCCACAGCGGAAGCCAGCTTCATACCCAGTCCCAGCAAAGCAGTCCGTCTAAGGAAGACCCCATTATACTACAAGGCCTAAAAGCCGAATTGTTGTATTTTATCTTATTGTCTTCTCACATTGTAAAATATCCTTTGTATGTAATTTTTCAGTCTTAGTGATCTCGAACTATTAAGTTTGTTCTGCCAAAGTCGCTACGACAACGCTTTACCTTTTGAAGTCATTGACAATATAAATTTGTTACCTTTCCTGAAGACCATGATGGTATGAACGATAACAATAACCCTGATATTTTCCTTCAACAGTCCTTGCATTTGGAAAATCCTTCATTTAAGTATGTATTTCCGGATGTAAGGTTAATAACAGATCTGTATCTTTCACTTTCTTTTGCCAGAATATTAACAGCATTCTTAAACATCCTGATGACTTCCTAAACAGCTGCATTCTGCCACTGAACTTTGATATTGATGTCTTATGTATTTGTGAAACGAAGCTCACTGACAAAATCCAGAACTTGTACGGTTTTAAGACTGTTTATTAACAATACCAGCAGGGGAAGCGGGGGTATAGCAGTTTTTGTTCATGACTCACTTAATTCTTGCTCAAGACCAGCCCTTACAATCAATAATCTTATCATGGAGAGCCTATTTATTGAAATCTTTCACAAATTCGGTAACATTGTCCTTATACTTTACAAGCTTCCCAAATCAAATAACCAGCTTTTCTTTGACAAGCTCAGTGTCATAGCATCTGAACACAAACACTGATATATCACGGGTGACTTCAGTGCAAACTTGT
>NC_061821.1:38494101-38496601 GCF_019202785.1 Penaeus chinensis | reverse complement strand
ATAAGCTGGATGTGATGGCCACAACAGAACACTTTCCCATGAAAATGTCTGACATGCAAACGAAAAAACGCCACGACGGCTACAACCCGTTCGACGTGGACGAGAAGGGCAGCTCCCTCGGTTCCTCGGGGATGAGCGAGGAGAGCGACAGCGGCGTCATGGCCTTCCTCAGGAGGTTCTGCGGATGTCTGTGCCCTCGGCCGGAACACCCTCTCCTCTCCAGCAGCGTCACTCACAGGAAAATATCACGGTAAGACATTATATTAGATGCTACGTTAGGATTAAAAACTTTCGGATGTGTTACGTAACTGTATGTTGCAACTGTTTAGCAATGACAGTAATTGTTGAGCCAAACAAAAATCTTGAATTTTTGACAGTATTTCTATGAATCCCGAAGGGAACCGTGCCTCTACGGTTTTATGACGGGTTCGTATTGTAAGAACCCCGTCATTATCTTTATTTTGTCGGAAAAGTTGACTATGGGTTAAAGGTAGACGGTCGTTTCGCGTTATTTATTTTTTGTTCACTTGTCTGAGAATGATGTCTAGCATAATATTTTGGAATTCGAATAATTCTATTAGGGAAACGTTTGCCTTGCTTCTAGAGTGGCTTCCACCGACTCCTTGACCAAGGAGGGCATAGGCATCTTAGAGAGGCCTCCAGCTTCTCGCCCGACGCCTCAGGAGCAGCTCGCCCAGGCCCGCGCCCAGCATCGCCTCTACTCCGCCCTCACGCCCACCGCCTTTGCTCAGGCGCCTTATCGGGAATCTGGTAAGTGTATTGCACTGCCTCATTATAAGTTCTCCGAGAGGCTTTAATCTCTTGCATGAGATGAGCCCAACCCCCCCTCCCCTCGTCATCGGAGAGCAGGTGCTCAAACGATGTCAGAACACCTGTACCGGCGACCCGCGTCATTTCGAGAGCAGCTGCTGGCGGGATCTGCCTCGGAACTTGTCCTTCAAAACACGTTTTCAGAGCACCAAGTCTGGAGGAAAGACTAGCACAAGTAAAGTTTTCAGGAAAAAAATACACATTATGGTGATATATCAAAAGTTAATGTATAAATGAAAAGTCAAGATTGTACACAAACGTCAACAAAGCAGCTCACAAGCAGACCCACAACAAAACTACATATATCTCTTTGACACACATACATACTAGTGCTACAGGCAGACACATGGATGCCTTTTCCTGACCCACATACATAATTAGAGTGTCAGTGTCGGGAAAATAGGAGAGGAGGGGGGGAGCCCGCACTTGTCTCCCCCCCCCCTTACCGATTAGTACCCTCGCCCACCCACTCACGTGATTACAGGTAACACAGAACGAATTACTCCATGGAGGTGACTGGGAGTTTACTTATACATTAATCTACATGCTGTGTATGTTTGTGTATAACTATATGCGTGCTTGTAAGATAGAGAGAATAAAATATAAAATTAGCATAGGCAAAATCAGGACACACACAGAAAGAGAGAGAGAAGAGAGAGAGAGAGAGAGAGAGAGAGAGAGAGAGAGAGAGAGAGAGAGAGAGAGAGAGAGAGAGAGAGAGAGAGAGAGAGAGAGAGAGAAAGAGAGACAGACAGACAGACAGACAGACAGACAGACAGACAGAGCTTAATTCGCAATCCAGCAGCGAACAAGCATAAAGAGACACGCGCAGACCCCCTGGCTGAGGCTGACACAAATTCCCGCCGCCATCCCGGTGCAGAAAACCGGGCATCTGATTTCACTTTTGTTCTATGTAATATAACGAAGAAAGCTGAAAAATGAAAATGTCTTAAGAAGCATATGGTATCAGTCAGAGGTGACTTTCGCGAGGGAGCGTAAATGGAAGAGAAGATTTACACGCTATATTATCGTTCATGTTCACTTTCCTTTGAGATTTTGTAACACCATGGCGCACTTCTTAGCGCATGCAGAATTGTGAAAGATAGCTAATGCACTGAAAAAAGGAAGTATTTATCAAAAATACGATTATTTTTTCCATACGTCTGCCTACCGTATCATGTTTGAAACCCTATGCTCATGTTAGACCCTGGAAATCACACATGTTGGCGAGCAGAGGTGACTCATGCTAATTAAGTCTATCGCTCACTAGTCGCGTCTCACATGAAATGAGTCATTTAAGGGATGAGGTTCTAGCCTTCGTACGGAATTCTATTGAGCTACAGTGCTAGGTTTAACCGTAAATATCCTAGGCTTCTACAAGCACAGACACGCATTCACAGACACGCGCATACACACACACACACAAACACATACACACACACACACACAAACACACACATACACACACACACACACAAACACACACATACACACACACACACACACAAACACACACATACACACACACACACACACACACACGCGCGCGCGCACATACATCATTACATGATATAATTGCCAGGCATTAGAATGCTAACCGCTGCCATGTTTAATGATAAGTGGTTGGACATTAGGTTGATGGACGGTATCATAAGGGCTGATTGCACAT
>NC_061821.1:38451601-38454101 GCF_019202785.1 Penaeus chinensis | reverse complement strand
ATAGAGAGAGAGAGAGAGAAAGAGAAAGAGAGAAAGAGAGAGAGAGCGACAGAGCGACAGAGACAGACAGACAGAGTGGAGTGAGTATACTTATGTATATGTACTGCATTTGTAGTTGTGTATGTATGATTTTACATATGTATTAATTCTCTCACACATTGATTACATTCTTAATTGCGCGTTTATAAATTTTCACGTCTATGCATTTATTTCTGAAACACATAAAACGGGCATATTTCACTGCCCCTGAAATGAGCGTATCTCGGCTGCTCGTTTATCAGTGATGGCAGCTCGGATAAACATGATGAAGAGCAAATTTTGCGTGATATACTGGAAATGGGTTTATCATGGCCGTTTATGAAATATATGCATGTATGCGATCTGCTAACTAATGATAACTTCAAACGAACACTATGACATTGCGATTATGTTTTTTATCAAAAATGTATTGTGATATGGGGACTGTCAATTTTTTGTCGTGTTTTAGTAAAAGGGTACTTTCAGATACTGACAGTTATACTTGATGCACATCGACAGTTTTGGCAGTTGTAATAATGCATTTAGTCCATCCCTCGTGAATTGTGTATAATGATTTTGGTGTTTTACATTATTTTCTTAATCATGGGTCACATTCACTAGCATGTATTTACGATTCGTACCCATCCACTCAAATAATTCCATGATATAATTCTTGGGAGGTTCTCGACTAATCTTGGCAAAACTTGAGCAGAGGCTTATCGAGTTCTCTTGACGGGCTGCGGCCGCGGTCGGTGAGTCTCGCCACTAACTTTGGTGGCCTGAGATTAGATTATCCCCGACCTCATTTGACCCGCTGTCTCCATTACCTACAGTGTCGTCGCAGAGGGCACATACCCGATGCTCTGCTGGCTCGCTCTCTAGCTACCCGGGCTCGAAACGAATGGGCGGAGAGGAAAGGTGCAACAGAGAGAGAAGGAGAGGGGGGGATAGGGAGTGAAGAGGGAGGTAAGGAGGGAGGAAGAGAGAGAGAGAGAGAGGAGGGGGGTAGGGAGTGAAGAGGGAGGAAGAGAGAGAGAGATTGAGAGGGGTAGGGAGTGAAGAGGGAGGAAGAGAGAGAGAGAGGAGGGGGGGGGGGGTTGAATAATTCACAGAAGGAAGAGAAGTGAATGCATAATTTGTTCAGGGATATTGTGTGGCGAACATCTGGTGTTCCAAAAAATAGTCTTCCTGAAACAAGTACATTAATATGCCAACACTCACGTCTCTTGTGATAATTGAATGAATTTCCGTTGTATGGGATCGGGAGTGGCCCAACAAATGCTTCAGTTGCGTCACATCTCTGGCACGAGAGAGTTTAGTTTCCTAGGTTGCATTCTGGGAATATGGCGGCAGATATTCTGAATTTGATCGTGATTTGCTTAATCTTACAAGCCTCACTTCTTGCTTTTCTGATATTGATTAGATCGGATGCATTAGGGTGATTGCCATGTGCATTCTTTTAGATCAGAACACACACATGTGTATATTTACGTAGAAGAAACTGTGAAAGGTGATGCACTGTAAGCTAATGCAGACGTATGCTTTTATCTCCATCGAGAAGTAAAAATATTTTTAAAAAGAGTTTTGTGTCTCCTGGCTCGCTCTCTGACTAGACGTATAAAACTATAAATAAACTGAAGTTATGTCTTCAAATGTTAAACATATTAAGTTACTCCAAGAACATTAATCTATTTTCGTAAAAAAAAGAAAAAAAAAAAAAAAAAAAATTCTATAACAGTAATAGGATTCAAAACAACATGAATATTCCATTGCACATTTGACATTTGCCGACTGAATATGAAAATGGAAAAAAAACATGCAAGTTAACTTCCTGGTTCCTCATCCTTATCAGGTGCTCTTCCATACCACTTGCAGTTCCTTGACACGCCTTTCGACCCGTTTCCCACCAGCTGTTCTGCCACTGGCTTCGTCTTCGTCCCGCGTTTTGATCCTAGCTTGCTTCCAGTACAGTCCTTTCTATAGGGGTGGGGGTACAGGATGCAACACCGAGTAGTTAAAAAGATACCAGCAATATACCATCGTCTCTGAAGATGGGTATTTTTTTTATTATTGCTTGGCTGTGATAGGCTATCACTCATTGCCCCTTGTTTTCATATTAGATCTCTCTCCTTAGTTTCCGATGGCCTCATGAACAGCGTTCGCAACCTCTCTCAAGTTGTTCTCCTGAATATAACAGCTCCCTCGTAAGGACAAGTGGGCGGAATACAGCCCAGTGCAACTTAGTATAACTCAACGCATATGATCTCCCGCGGCGTCGCGTGTACCCATTTGCCCCGAGCGAAGGTCCTGATGAGCTGAGGCGCCGCGAGGCTTGCGCAGGCAGTCTCAGGAACTTGAAATTCGGGTTCACTTTATTCCATTTGTCTTAGCACTGAGTCTGTATGTTTCGTACAACCTTCCCTTTTTTTGGCCTTTTTCACTCTGTTCCTCTCAGTCTTTTTTTGCATCTCTCTTTAATACT
>NC_061821.1:38431601-38446601 GCF_019202785.1 Penaeus chinensis | reverse complement strand
TATTCGAGCACGAAGCCGCCTCCTCATCACGCACGCACAGTACATCTCTTGAGCTCAGCCATGTATGCTGGATTTACGGCAGTGCAGTTATGCTAAGGAACCCAACGCGCGCTCGATATGGGACTCGGTGATGGGCAAAGGATGTGGTGCGTGAAGGATGACATTCAACTGGAATGGAAATAGAGAGGGAAAAGGAGGAAGAGAGAAAGGAGGGAGAAGAGAGGCAAAGAGTGAATGTGTGTAAAAGAGAGAAAGAGGAGGGGCCTATTTAAAGAGAGCAATCAAGATGGAAGGGTAAAATGAGAGAGAGAGAGAGAGAGAGAGATAGATAGGTAGGTAGACAGACAGACAGACAGACAGATAGATAGATAGATAGATAGATAGATAGAGAGAGAGCGAGAGCAGGAACAAAGGGAGACCTCGAGAAAGAGAGGCAGAGAGCAGGGACAAGGAGAGACCCCGCGAGAGAGACCGAGCAGTAGAGCAGGAGGGGTATAATGACAGGGCAACAGTAAGCCCCTCCTCTTGAAGGGCCACGGTGCTAACGCGGTGGTTGTAGCTACTCTGGCGTGGAAGCCCGTGAGCTCGAAGTCGTCGGCCGGATCAAAGCCGCGAAGTTGTCGTCACGTCACAGTCGGCGAGAGGGAGGCGCACGAGGGCTAAAGAGGAAGGGTCACGAGGAGCGCTTAAGAGGACACGCTGGAACTTCCAGGCGGCCGAAGGAAGAGTGACTTGTTTGATAAGAGCCTTTTCGAGGACGTTCACTGAGTATCTTCAAAAGCAGATTTTTATTAATTTGTGTGTGAACATACTTCTACGTATTTATATACATATGTTTTCTCTCTCTCTCTTTTCCTGCTTATATATATATATTTATATACATATATATATATATATATATATATATGTATGTATATATATACATATACATTTGTATACATATATATATGTATATATATATACATATGTATACATATATATATTTATATATATATATATATATATATATATATATATATACATATATATATATGTGTGTGTGTGTGTGTGTGTGTGTGTGTGTGTGTGTGTGTGTGTGCTGTCATTATTATGACTATTATTATTATATCCGTTATCATTGTTCTTATTTTTGTTACCCTAATAATTAATATCTATATTATTATTGTTATTATTATTAGTACCATCATTAACCATAACCATCATTAACATTTTATTATTATTGTTAATACTATCATAATTGTGATTTTTTTTATCATTATTATTATTTTCATCATGATTATAATAATCATTATTACCATTATCATTATGACTGATATGATGATAATTACCATTATTATTATCAATATTACGGGCGGCTGCCGTGGAGTTCGAATCCTGGTTCAAAGCAAGGTCTATAGAAGTATAACAAGTATAAGTACTTACATAGGCCTTGGTTTACGAAGGGCATCCACCCCAAAACTAGTCCTTCGAAAGAATGATGTAAAACTGAATGATTTTTGTTATTATCAATTCATTATTACTGTTACTATTATTACAGTTGTTGTTATTATAATGTTTATTATTTCTATCATTATTATTATTTTCATCATTGTTATTTTTTCTCTAACTGTTATTATTATCATTATTATCATTATTATTATTATTATTATTATTATTATCATTATTATCATTACTATTATTATTATTATTATTATATTATTATTATTATTATCATCATTATTATTATCATCATTATCATAATTTTCTTTAATATCATCACTATCATTATCATTATTATTATTATCATTATCATCATTACTATTATCATCATTTTAAAAATATTATTGTCACTATCATTATCATTATGATATTTATTATTACTGTTATTATTAATATCATTATTATCATTATCACTACACTACCATGATTCTTACAAGAATCACCCTTTCCATTACTGACAAGTTATAATAAAGAAATTAAAAATCCTGAAAAAAAGATCTATTGACACCATTAAGAAACCATTTTAGTATACTACAGTGTATTTAGTTCAATATATCTGTTTGATCTCTAATGTCAAAGTGTTATCAATCAAAGTGATGATTAGCATAATGCACAGAGGATTTAACACAACGACTCACCAGCTTTCTGACGCAGGTTTTGTTTGCTTTTACCACAAGCGTCAAGAGTGAAATATTGCGTGGAATTTCTGCTGACAGCCAGTGTTCTGAAGTAAGGTCAACTTTTGCATATTTTTGCATCTGGGAATTATCCGAAATACTTTAACTCGTAAGTTGCCAAAAAATATGTATGTGCATATTTGTGTATGCTTACACGAATAATCATATACATGTATATATGTATGTATGCATACATATGTGTGATACAGACAGAGATAGAGAAAGAGAGAGAGAAATAGAAAGAGGGAGAGGGAGAGAGATCTATATATAGATATAGACATATTTGTATGTATATATGTATGCGTGGTTGTCTGTCTGTGTGTGTTTGCTCTTTATCTTCCTTTCGATGAGATACACATAGTTTCAGAAATTCACACAGATGTACTTAAAAAAAATCGAACACAAAATCAGCTTAAACCTCTTACAAATGACTAATCACGGGAATAAAAATAAACAAGTCCGTATTCAAATAGGGACTTTCCATAGAAATATACAATACAACGAAGAAAACAGAAAAGAAAAAAATCACACACACAGACCTTTGAGATAAAAAAGTTTCTAATAACGCAAGAGCTCTTTCGGAGGCATGATGAAATCCGAATCAAATTTGCATATCAAGCAGATGGGGCGCGAGTGGGCGGGGCTAGAGGTGCTACTGCGACAGGCTTTTGTTTTCTGACTGGCGGCGTTGGGGATCGTTTCGAGGGTCATGCAGCCATGGAGTAAACACTAGGCAAAGTAATCACGTATTTAAGGCAAGGAGGAAAGGGAAAGGGGAAGGTGTAGTTACGAATTATCAGCAATTTCGTGTTTATGGGGGGGAACTAATGACGTTTTCTGAGAACGGCAATCCATTATAGGTTCTATACGGCCTCATCCTGGACACCACTGGGGACTCTAAGGGGACTCGATTGGAAGGACTAATGCATAGGAGACACCAGTGGAAGGGCCACGGGGGCATCAATGGAAGGGCCACGGGGGCATCAATGGAAGGGCCAAGGGTCATCAATGGAAGGGCCAGGGGGCATCAATGGAAGGGCTACGGGGCATCAATGGAAGGGCTACGGGGCATCAATGGAAGGGCCAAGGGGCATCAATGGAAGGGCCAAGGGGCATCAATGGAAGGGCCACGGGACATCAATGGAAGGGCCAAGGGGCATCAATGGAAGGGCCACGGGGCATCAATGGAAGGGCTACGGGGCATCAATGGAAGGGCCACGGGGCATCAATGGAAGGGCCAAGGGGCATCAATGGAAGGGCCAAGGGGCATCAATGGAAGGGCCACGGGACATCAATGGAAGGGCCAAGGGGCATCAATGGAAGGGCCAAGGGGCATCAATGGAAGGGCCAAGGGGCATCAATGGAAGGGCCAAGGGGCATCAATGGAAGGACTACGGGGCATCAATGGAAGGGCCAAGGGGCATCCATGGAAGGGCCACGGGGCATCAATGGAAGGGCCAAGGGGTATCAATGGAAGGGCCACGGGACATCAATGGAAGGGCTACGGGGCATCAATGGAAGGGCCAAGGGGCATCAATGGAAGGGCCAAGGGGCATCAATGGAAGGGCCAAGGGGCATCAATGGAAGGGCCAAGGGGCATCAATGGAAGGGCCAAGGGGCATCAATGGAAGGGCCAAGGGGCATCAATGGAAGGGCTACGGGGCATCAATGGAAGGGCCAAGGGGCATCAATGGAAGGGCCAAGGGGCATCAATGGAAGGGCCAAGGGGCATCAATGGAAGGGCCAAGGGGAATCAATGGAAGGGCTACGGGGCATCAATGGAAGGGCCAAGGGGCATCAATGGAAGGGCCACGGGGCATCAATGGAAGTGCCAAGGGGCACCGATGGAAGGGCCACGGGACATCAATGTAAGGGCCACGGAGGCATCAATGGAAGGGCCACGGAGGCATCAATGGAAGGCAAGAGGAGGCATCAATGGAAGGGCCACGGGACATCAATGGAAGGGCCACGGGACATCAATGGAAGGGCCACGGGACATCAATGGAAGGGCCACGGGACATCAATGGAAGGGCCACGGGACATCAATGGAAGGGCCACGGGGGCATCAATGGAAGTGCCAAGGGGCACCGATGGAAGGGCCACGGGACATCAATGTAAGGGCCACGGAGGCATCAATGGAAAGGCCGCGGGGCATCAATGGAAGGCAGAGGAGGCATCCGAGAAAGGATCGCGGAAGCACCGCCGGCAGGGGAGCACCATTAGGAAAGCGAGGGACGCTATTATTAGCTGCGTTTATGTTATCAGTCGCCGAAATCCGGATTCGCGTCACGCACCCGATGAGGGAGGAAAAGAAGGGGAGATGGAGGGAAAGAAATCGCGCAAAAATCAAGCAAAATATCGTAATTAGTCATAATAAAACACACACACACACACACACACACACACACACACATATATATATATACATATATATATGTATATATATGTATATATATATATATATATATATATATATATATATATATATATATATGTAACAACAACAACAATAGCAACAACAACAGTAACAACAACAATAACAATTATGATACTACCACGAGCTTTAATGCTGATAATGAATATCATAAATAAGACAATAATAATAAAAATAATAATAATAAAAGTAATTTTAAAAAGATAATAATAACGATGATAATAATAATAATAAAGATAATGATAATAATAATAATAATAATAGTAATAATAAAAGTAATTTAAAAAAGAAAATGATAACGATGATGATGATAATAATAATAATAATAATAATAATTATGATAATAATAATAAAAATAATATTAATAATAATAATAGTAATAATAATTATGATAATAATAATAATGGCAATAATAATAACGACAAAGATGAAAATAATAAAAACAATAATGATAATGATAGTAATAGTAACAATAATAACGACAACGATAATGATAATAATGATAATAATAATAATAACAATAGCAATGATAATAATGATAATAATAATAACAACATTGATAATAATAATAATAATAATAATAATAATAATAATGATAATAATAATAACAACATGGATAATAGTAATAATAATAATGATGGTATTAACTATAATAACAATGATAATAATAATGATAATAATAATAACAACATGGATAATAGTAATAATAATAATGCTGATATTAACTATAATAATAAGGATAATAGTAATGTGATATTAACAGTGACTATAATGATAATAGCAATGAAGGCGACACAGCTGGGGCCCAGTTGGGACGTGGGGGGGGGGGGGGGCGGCGGCAGAGACACGAAGAGGAAGTAAATGAGGGTAGAGAGAGGAAATTGGAAGAGAGAGGCACCGCAGAAAAGAGAAAGAGGAAGTAAATGAGGGTAGAGAGAGGAAGTTGGAAAAGAGAGGCACCGCAGACAAGAGAAAGAGGAAGTAAAGGGGAGTAAATATGAGATAAAACGAAAGGAAGGAAGACAGGATAGAAAAAAGTGCTGAGAAGGTAGGAGGAAGGGGATGAGTACGAAAATAGCGAAGAGGAAGAGAGAAGAGGAAGAGAAAGACGAATAAAAGGAGTAAGAGTAGAGCTGGAAGATAGAAGGAGAGGGGAAGGACAAAAAATCATTAGGAGGAAAGACTCTGAGGGGAAAAATGTATTATTCTTCCGTGAGATAATATGAAACCGTATATAGTTTGACGAAAAGCAGGAAGACTAAAACGGGGAACTGGAATAAGATGGGGAAGAGGAAAAGGACGAAGAAGACCAGTAAGGAGAAAGAAAATGGTGGAAAGATAGAAACACTGAAAAACTGAAAAGAGAGACAGAGATACGTAACTGCATATGAAGAGTACAGACAAACACACAGAACGACAGAGATAAATAAGAAAACACACGGACATGGAGATAGACATAAAAAAAATGAGAAAGAAACACGAACCCCCCAAAAATAAAACCAACAACAAACATTTCAAAATCTAGAGAACATATAAACAAAGCACGCATTCAAAATGGGGCCAAACAAGGAACGATTTTTTATCATTCCTATGGGAGTCTCCATGGGTCCCAACTCTAATTAAGGGATCCATTACACCGAGTCCTATCATTGTGTTCTCTGGGATGCGGGTTTCGTATTAATAATTTAGATATTTTAGGCTTTATGGGATTTACGTATCTGTCTCAGCGTGTAATATATAATTGTATGAGCATTGCTTTTAGTGAATAACAGAAAGACAGACAGACAGAGAGAAAGGGAGGAGGGAATGAGAGAGAGAAGGAGAAGGAGAAGGAGAGAGAGAGAGAGAGAGAGAGAGAGAGAGAGAGAGAGAGAGAGAGAGAGAGAGAGAGAGAGAGAGAGAGAGAGAGAAAGAGAGAGAGAGAGCGTGAGAGAGAGAGAGAGAGAGCATGAGAGGGAGAGGGAGGGAGGGAGGGAGAGAGAGAGAGAGAGAGAAAGAGAGAGAGAGAGAGAGAGAGAGAGAGAGAGAGAGAGAGAGAGAGAGAGAGAGAGAGAGAGAGAGAGAGAGAGAGAGAGAGAGAGAGAGAACTTAAATTTTAAAATTCCATCAGTGGTTATTGTTTTTACATAAATAGTCATTTTGCAGAACAAAATGAGAGACATAGACTTAATGTTAGTACGTTCAAGTCATGCTTTGTCTAACATTTATAAACCAAATGGTACTTATAATTTAGATTTTACTTTGATTTGGTTTTAAAGGTATTTAAATTATTACCGTTTTGAATATTTTGTCGTACTTTGTTCCAGATCATGTGTTTGCATTTACCGGGTCCTTATTTCTTTTCATATGTGAAAAAATGACCTATCTTGTTTGGCTAACTGTAGTTTTATCTGTGGTAGGGAGAGGTAAGAGCCACTTTGAATAATTATCCTGAATATTCATATGGGTAAATAAGTATCATAATTACATTTGTAATTGCTTTTAACATCTTAGTTTATTAATGATTGTACAACAAAAATCCCCAATTCAGTAGGAATTTTATCTTTCCAGTTGCTTAGTTAAATTACTCTGCCCGTTACCCTCTTATAGACGTTATCGACATGGGTCTCAGATGCCATGCATCTGTCTACGTGCACTTCTAGATTTCTTACAGCCCTATGTTGCAGCCTTCATATTCTATGGCAGTGTTTACTGGAATTTTAGCATTGTGTTTTTTTTTGTTTGTTTTTTTGAGGCTGTTGTTTTCACAATATCCTTTTGCTTGTGGCTTTGTCTCTCGAGTCTTCTTATCAGTTGTTTTAGATTATGTCCATTATCACTGTGAAGAAATGTGAATCATCAGCGTACTGAAAAAGAACGCAATTTTGGCCAAAGGTCGGCAGATCGTTTACGAATAATGTGATTTGGATTGGGCTTAATATAGATACTTGTGAAACACAGGAAGTTACTGATTGTTTTGTCGATGAATTTCCGTGAATTTTGACTGCTTATTTTTTCTTACTTAAATAACTTCTGAACAAATATGGATCGATGTTGTGATCACTAAAAAGGATTTAACGGTTCACACCATCGAAAGAGAGAGAGAGAGAGAGAGAGAGAGAGAGAGAGAGAGAGAGAGAGAGAGAGAGAGAGAGAGAGAGAGAGAGAGAGAGAGAGAGAGAGGAGAAAAAAGATGAGGGACAGAAAAAAATGGACGAGAAACATGTCAATGAACTCACAGCAAGGGTCCTGCAATGCACCATCACAACACCCTTTCTTGACAGCATGCCCCGGCAGTGCATCTTTCGTCTTGGTGGGTTTTATTCGTTTGTTGCAAGCCCTGTGTGCCTGTTGCTTTTATGTGGCTAATCCTTTTCTGTGATGGTTTGCTCGCATTCGAACAATTCTACTAGTGTAGCATAAACAAGTAGTTATAGATTGCCTGATTACGACGTTTATTCCGAAAATGCAGGAAGTCAAGGAATAACAATAATGATAATAACGGTTATGGATTCAATCTAACAAAGACTACCATTACTCCTATTGTGTTGATGACAATACAAGCTACAATGGTAGAAATCTTCTAGTAACGGAAAGTTGCACAACCCTATTACCAACGAAAAGAAAAGTAAGTAATAAGAAGACAGTTGTAGAAAGTGACGCAAATAAAGAGCATATTAACATTACTAATTTCTTCCTTCAGACCAACTCTCTGGAATGGCGGTCACAGCCCTGAGCCGCGGCCGCCCTGGGTCAGCGCGGGTGACCATGCTGAGCGGAGGCGGGACTCTTCCGCACGCCTACTCCTGGTGGGACGCCTACCACTGGGTGAGACACGGCTTCTCTTTGGGAACGGTGAAAAGGCTGCATCCCTTCGTCTGTACTGGTTTATAATAGATTTATATAGGCCTATAAGTGTATATACTGTTTATATATTCATATATATATGAATACGTATCTGTACACTGCCACAGATTATATATATATATATATATATATATATATATATATATATATATATATATATGTGTGTGTGTGTGTGTGTGTGTATGTGTGTGTCTATGTATATGTATATGTATATGTATACGTATATGTAAGCTTATGTATGTACATGTATATGTAAGCTTATGTATGTATATGTATATGTAAGCTTATGTTTGTATATGTATATGAATACCTATATGTATAAGTAAGATTATATGTATACGTATATGTGTATGTATAGTTCTATGTGTGCATGTATACAGATAGAGTATCTAAGCACACACACACACACACACACACACACACACACACACACACACACACACACTTCTCTCTATATATACTTATGTATATATATATATAAACTTATATATAGACATATATATATGTGTGTGTGTGGTAGAAAAACCCACAATGCACAAACTAGATTATTGATAATTATAATTTTCGAAATCCACCTGGATCCCATCCTCAGGTCTAGTTTGTGATTTGTGTTTTTTTCTACCATAGTATTAAAACGGTTGAGTGTTTTACCTTTCATATATATATATATATATATATATATATATGTGTGTGTGTGTGTGTGTGTGTGTGTGTGTGTGTGTGTGTGTGTGTGTATGTGTGTGCACATCAACCACATACCGACCTTAATCAAAAGACAAGTCTTCCCGCTTTCCCTCATATTCGACCCGAGCACAGATCCCTCATCCTCCCGATCCCGATCCCCTTCGACAGGCCATTCCGCCAACAACGGCGCCGCCGCCCGCTGTCTATATCCCCAACCACTCTACGTGTCCCTTTCCCGCCCCATCCTACCTGACAATCCCATAAGACACAGCACACATCCTCCTGTAATCAAGTGACCTCCGCGATGGCACGAGGCTGTGATAAAATGTTTTGCGTCGATAGCTTCAACTCTTCCTCCTTTGTTGCGAAACTTTTCTAGCTGCATCCAGGACGTGATTGGGAAAACTCCTGCCTGGGACAATAAAAGGGGCCAAAATAACAGAAATTGCGATGTTATTACGGGATATTGATATATCAGATCTCTGAGATCTTGATTGTGGATGCAGTTACATTGTGCCTGGGTTGATTGCATTTAACCATCGCGTTTTAATATTTCCCTTTTTATTTTTGTGTATTCCTTTCTGCATTCTGTATAAAGCACTGCCAAATAACATTGGTATTTAAATATCGATTATTGAAACTATTTGCCCCATGAGTCCCTAGCATACACACACGCAGATTGGTTATTAAACAGATAAATGAATAGAGACAGGTTTTACATGCAAAATGAATTTGAGTCAGAAATTGCGCGGCCATTTATCTTTCCGAGAGCGCAGTCTATAACCGTAATACGACACAGGAATGACCTACCCGGCAAGTTCAGCAAGCAAAGAGGAAAGGCAAAGAATTGGGGGAAGGGCAGGAGGTCAGGAGAAGAGAGAAGCAAAACGAGGAAATGCAAGGAAAGGGAGAGAATCTATATGAAGATCAAAGGCTGTTGAGACAAGAAAAATATTTTCGACTCGACAATCTTCGGCTGTTATTACCGAAGAAATCTGAAATGCAACAGAAACTGAAGGGCAGTTTGAAGTTATTACTTTCTTTTAAAGTCGGCATTCTCGTGCTACGTAGTTGTGTTTGAATAGTGATCACTGAGATTTTTGTTAAAAAATTATTAGTAGTTCGCAAAAAGTATAAGGCTTTCTCCTGGTAATCTTATACTCTCGGGTGACCATATACGAATATATATATTCTGAAAACTTTGTTGCTCACAAAGGAATATTTCTTGTGCGGAGAAAATAAGGAAAGGCTGTGTCCACACTGCCATAATGGCTGCTCTCAGGGGATAATCCAAGAAGCAACAACCCGTGTCCTGTCGTGCTTGCAGTTAGCAGCAACATGAACTTCATCCTGCAGCTTTGACACTGTAGAAAATCTTTCTTCACCTAATCTAAATGATATCAGATGCGATAAAAGGCAATGTAATATATTCAAAGACCAACAAAAGGACACGCAAACCTCTTGTTATTAATGTTAACAAGCACGAGGCAGCAGCCACACCTCTCCGCGCCTCCCAGCCTCTCTCCTCTTCTTCAAAGAGACAGGCTGTGGAGTGGTCCCTTCCTGCGTATGTATGATGCACTGGCTTCTAGACTAATCTTGTAAGAGCAGCCGTCTGAGCGTCTGCCTTTGTGAGACCTCATCTCGGGAAAGCAGTTCAACTGACTCCGTCGTGTGAATAGCAGGGGTTGCCTGTTGTGAGTACAATAAAGAATGAATGTGGCTTGTAGGCTGCAGATGAAAAATATAGAATGCCCTACCATCTCTCTCTCTCTCACACACACACACAAATATATATCCATATACAGTATACATATATCTATAAACATGAATAAACACACACACACACACACTCACTCACTCACACACACACACACACACACACACACACACACATATATATACACATACACATACACACACACACACACACACACACACAAACATTTCTTTAAACAAGCGAAGTGCATATCTGCACATAGAATGTACACTCCCCCAAATTACACACACACACACACACACACACACACACACATATATATACACATACACATACACACACACACACACACACACACACACACACACACACACATATATATACACATACACACACACACACACACACACACACACAAACATTTCTTTAAACAAGCGAAGTGCATATCTGCACATAGAATGTACACTCCCCCAAATTACACACACACACACACACACACACACACACACACACACACACACACACACACACACACACACATACACACACACACACACAGACACATATATATATATGGATATATATATATATATATTACGAATACTAAGTAAACTGAATAACTGTAATCTATTAGGGACTCACTTATCGAATTCCAGTTCCTTTAAGGCTTGAATTCAATATCGCTTGAATTTCATCCCCCAAGAGAAACACAGCCAGGTATTTCCCAATATGAAAACACGCCTGACTGTACAGCATAGTCAACAGGTCGGACACCATGAATTGCCTGTAACATTCGAGATAAGAATGTATAAAATGCCTCGTCTTGAATGAAAAGTTATAAAAAAAGTCACAGGATATCTGATCTATCAATATATTATTAAACTGAAGGAGAAATGTCAAAGGACAATGGCAATTCCAGTTTGGCGGATATTAAACGACTGTCTATAATCTTATATATAATGTAAGGTTGTCTATACAGAGTGCTGCTCAGGACCGCAGAAAGCCTGTATATTATTTCTCTCTGGCAGTATTACCTCTCGTTTGCCAGGCATATAAGTATGTTTACGCTGAGAGTGGGCCTGGAGGAGGGAGTCCCCCCCCCTCCAGCTCCTTCTCTGACTCGCATTCACCGCCTCAAAAAGACAACATCATTAGCGTTTCTTCTTGGCCTTGTCTCCCGAATGTTCGCTCATTTCATAATGAGGTCTTACCAGCACATTCTGCTCTTTCTTAATCTCTCTTTGTCGTTTGTCTACTGTTATTATCATTGTTATTAGTATTACTAACATTAACACTCGTTGTTATTATTATTATCATTATTGATTGTAGTAGTGGTAGTACTATTACCATAATTATCAAGATTATAACTTATTGGTATTTTTGTTATCACTATTATCCTTAATGTTACTTTGTCATTATCATTACCTTTATCAATATCTTCATCAACATCAACATCACCATCATCACCATTATTACTCTTGTTACTATACGTAAAAATCGGTATTTTATCAGTGATTACTTATACTTTCCCTTGTACAGACTTGATAAGAGATCACGTTCTGGTGTTCTGCAGCTTTTAACACCTCTGCTTATATATTCTATTACATACAGAGGCTTCCGAATTCGTAGTTCCAGCAAGTAAATGGTTAGTGCCTCGATATCATTACATTCTACTGTATCTTTCTGTACAAAAAGTATATTGTATTTTTTTTTTGAAGACGAATTGCGAAAAGGGAGTTATTTTTTCATATAATAATCCTATATGATATTTTGATAAATAATACTGATTTTATATTACAGTATTATGTATGTCTAAAACAGTGATATAAAACGCACTGCATCGTGGTACTTATATTTTTCGGAAAATAACTGCAAGTCCTTCCAATTTTTAAGATATTTCTCATCGCTTCTTCAGGTAAATCTTCTCTATGAAAGCAAAGTCAAGAAACCTCTGTGGATATTCGCCATAAGTGCATAGTTATGTGGATAAAATATCTAAAAACATTTCATAGAGCTGAAAAAAACAAAAGTTCTATTAGCTCGTGTGTGTTTGTTTGAACATCAGCGTTTTACTCAAGCTCCGCCTACACCGTGGGAGGAGCGAACGCTTTTGTCTCTCTCCTTTTAACCGCCAAATAGATGACCGCATAATTGCATAGATCAGCCATCGATATTTATGTATAGATGGTAAAACACCGCTTAATGGTATGTCACGTAAAATACTGCCTCGGACGAGTGCGCATAATCGCATAGACTTAAAAGTATATAATATGCATACCTACCCTCTGTAACGGTAGCTCAGGTTTGATTAGGCTAGGCTAGATGTGGTTGTTTTGGGGTTGGCTCACAACAGACTAGATTGGACCTTTTATAAACCGAACTGCCGACTGCAACCGTTTACGCGTCAAACAATCTTGACTTCCGTGAGGACACGCCCGTAAATTCAAGGGACCAATCACATTCAAACTGTTTATATATTAACAGCCAGTAAAATTGCCTTGCCCAGAAACGTGGATATCTATCACGAAATTCAGGATCAGTTTCTTGTTAACCACCATGTGTTGTGAGTGTCATTGGAAAATATTCAGAATCAGTGTCTTGTTAACCACCATGTGTTGTGAGTGTCATTGGAAAATATTCAGAATCAGTGTCTTGTTAACCACCATGTGTTGTGAGTGTCATTGGAAAATATTCAGAATCAGTGTCTTGTTAACCATCATGTGCTGTTATTGGAAAATATGCAGAATCAAATTCTTGTTAACCACCATGTGCTGTGAGTGTTGTTGGAAAATATGCAGAATCAGTTTCTTTTTAACCACCATGTGCTGTGAGTGTTGTTGGAAAATATTTAGAATCAGTTTCTTGTTAACCATCATGTGCTGTGAGTGTTGTTGGAACTAGAGTTTGAGACATTTGCCAAGCTAAATAAGGTTAACTAGAAGCCTTAGCTTTCGAAGAGCCTCGGGATCTACGTCGCTCGGCAGCCAGACCAGAGCCCGCTCAGTCCTCCGACTCTGCGTTTAAATCTCACAAATCGACCTTGTGAGGTAAGACAGTAGCCCAAGGGTAAGATTTTATGCAGGAAATATTTACCCGGGCTCTATCTTGCCAGAACATACGAGGTTGATATTTTAGATCTATCGGTGTGCTACCATATGGGTTCGACCACACTGCACGAAAGGGTAGGGGGATGTTTAACGGTCAGAGACAAGGACACATGTCTAATAAGTGTTTCCATACCAGATGCGTGTAACGGGTTCCTCCACTCTTGTATCCTACCCTCCCCGCTTTGTGAACCAACATGTCGGCCTTGTCTGATCACCCAGTGGCTTGCAGGGCGCCAGGCGATCTGCACCAGCTCAGACATGAGTAGTGAAGAAATAGTAAGATCTGTTTTTCAGCGGAGGGCGGTGTGAGACCCACAGAATCCCTGCACAAGAATGGTAGTGTCCTCAAAAAATGCTGGGCTGATATATCTATTAACAAAAAAGATAATAGGTTAGCTTGAGGTTGGTGTTGACTAATCGATTGGCGCATCATATTATATTTATATAGATAATGAACATGTTGCTGTTGATTCACCGAGTAGTATGACAAGAATTCCCGCGCGATTTTCCCTTTTCCGAAATAGTGAGCAGTATAATTCTCGGGGCATTCACTAAGGACTGTTAACTTCAAATATCAGCGGAACGTGAGCCTTGTTTTAGCCGCTAAATGTCTCGAAATCTAAGTTAAGGAAGTTTTGCTCTTCCTGTTAATGACAAACAAAAGCTTGAACCCTGACTCAAATACAAAGCAAGCTACCTCAGGGGACAACGGAAAACTTTTAGGTGTTTAGATTTCCAATGCGATGTGCAGGTTCGTTGATCCATGAAATGAAAAAAAATAAAATAAAATTGAACAAGGTATTTAATATTACCACCATCCTCATGATGCATCCACTTGCAGAGTTGGTGGCTATGATAAGATAGGAGCAGTTATTTTTATTATTTTTGAATTATAGTGCAAAGGTAGTTGGCGTAATGAACTGTTTATAAAGCTCAAATTCAAGTTTGGATTATCATTGTTAAGTCAGAGTTGGTACTGTCGAAAATACAATGTAAAATGCAAACCATATGACAGATATCTAATCAGACAAATGGAAATCAGAGAGAGAGGAA
>NC_061821.1:38427581-38431501 GCF_019202785.1 Penaeus chinensis | reverse complement strand
ATTTG
The DNA here is from genome assembly GCF_019202785.1 of Penaeus chinensis. Taxonomy (NCBI): domain Eukaryota; kingdom Metazoa; phylum Arthropoda; class Malacostraca; order Decapoda; family Penaeidae; genus Penaeus; species Penaeus chinensis. The sequence goes on along the minus strand of NC_061821.1, from coordinate 38,431,496 downwards.
GTGGTGCGGGGGGAAAAAGTTGTAGCGAGAGGGAAGAGGAAATAAGGCGAACGGAAAGGGTGGCAAGAGAAAGAAACTTTAAATATTAGGAGCAGGAAAGCCATACAAAGACCGCGCGGGAGGAGGACCAAGTAGAAGGTGTGGGACACGGGGCCCCCTCCTGTTTTACGCCAGGAATCTATGTTGCGAAGCGCGCAAAGCAAATGTTATATTTGCAATGGTTTCGCTATTGGTGGGTGGGGAGAAATGTTCTGCGCGTGTAGATATACATATGTTTAGTAAAATTGATTCACAACACACACACACACAACACACCACACCACACACACAACACACACACCAAAACACACCACAACACAACACACACACAACCAAATATATATTATAATATATATATCTACCATCTATCTATCTATCTAAATATATGCAGTATGCATATAAATTTTAACAGTTAGGCATGTGTATGTATATATGTATATATATGTATGTATATGTATAAGTGTGTATGTATATATATATATATATATATATATATATATATATATGATATGTGTTAGGTTTCGGTGATGTTTACATTGGTGTTTGTGCTGTCGAAATGTTTGCGATCTATAATGCTCAGTATCTGATATTTAACTTTCTGTTGATTTTTTTTGGTAATTGTTTGATGTACAGAAACAAAAACGTAGTTGCTACGTTAATGTGCCGTGTGGATTAATTACATTTTGCTTATCTTTTTGTTTGGTAAATGGACTATGTAACTAGATGCCCTTTTTTAACCCCGTATTAGATATGAAAAAAAAATGGAAGAAATTTTTGCACTTAAAGCTCGAATCACATAATCTGCAGTGCTAGTAAATAAAGTAGTTGTAAGTCAGGCTCCGCCCCTGAGTGTCTAGTTTTTAAGTTCTGATGAGTTCAATGGAAAGGGCCCTTAGTAAAAAGGCTTATGACGGTGCCCTTATAAGTACCTTGAGTCAGTGCAAAAACGCTGTTCTTGGTTGGGATTCAGCAACTATTGTGTTTGCGTTATTTTTTGGCGAAGTGAAGTACAATAAGGTTATTTGGTTGAAGTTTCTCAAGATATCTGATGAAAGTGCGATGAGCTTATTCACCTGATATATCATTTGTCGTCGTTTCTTGTTAAAAAACATGACGGTTACTTTTTCCCACGCAGTTTATTGGAATATGGGGGGTCCTTATAATGTCTGCGTCACAGGGGCCTTTAGAGGTGAAAAAGATGATCAAATTATAACCAAGTAACTCAAATTTTAATAATTATTGAATTACCGCTGTTTAAACCATTGTTTTCCCTTCCGCCTAGATTTTTTAAACACCCCAAGGGAGTACTTGCTTTAAACCAGCTTGGAAGTTACTCAGGCAACTCCGTCTGAAAGCTACTCGTATCACTCACCCCAAATTCCAGAGCTGATGTGGTCTTTACCGGCCAGACCCATCCGTCAAATGGCCCTTTCTCCCGATAAGTGGTTGTTGAGGTTTACGAAAAATCTCTCTTTGGTTCACCAGACTTTTCCCTTCCTGTCGCTTAAACCAAAACTCGCTTTTTATATCGCTGTTGGTTGTTTGTTGTTGTTGTGTGTGTTGTGTGTGGTGTGTGTGGTGTGTGTGTGTGGTGTGTTGTGTGTGGCGCGCATCGTGCGTGCGTGGCACCTCCTCCTTCACTACTGCTCTCCTTTCTTTTCTCCCTCCTCCTTCCCACACGCCTTTCGCTTCGATTTTTTCTTGTCCTTTCGCTCCCTCTCTCTCTCTCTCTGCCTCTCTCCTCTCTCTCTCTCTCTCTCTCTCTCTCCCTCCTCTCTCTCTCTCTCCCCCTCCCCCCATCCCTCTCCCTTTCCCTCCCCCCCCCCTCTCTCTCTCTATAATATATATATTTATATTTATGTACCTGTCTCCCTCTTCCCATTCTTTCTCCTTCACCCGACTTTGTTCCCTTCCTTCTGTTTCATTTTTTTTTCTCTCTCTCACTTCGTCTTCTTTGCATCTCTTAATCCCCTCATTTCCTCTCCCCCCCCCCTCCAGATTCCGCTCAAATCCTTCCATTACTATATTCTTTTTCCCCCCCCCCCCTACCCTTTCCCCTTTGTCCCTTGTCTCCCTTTGAATCCAAATCCAAGCTCTTCCCGCGCCCTATTGAGAAAGTACCCTCGCTTCTTTCCCCTTAATGGATTAAAGAACTGATGTCGACCACACGGGAGCAGATAACGCAGGTCCTTGTTTTTTTTTTTCTCTCTTTTTTTTATGCAGGGGGAAGGTGGCTTCCGTTATCTTTACTTTCTTTCTCCCTTTCTTTCTTTCTTTCTTTCTTCCTTCGTTCCTTCCTTCCTTCCTTCTTACCACCCTCCAGAGGACGAAGGCAAGAACAACTTTAATTCCATCTCGGTCATTTTTTTTTTTTCGTTTTCTTTCTGGGGGGGGGGGGTCTTATACCAGGCGAGTCAGAAGGCATAAAGGGAAGGTCACACGACCCTCAGCGCACGGAAAATCCGTCGATTTCCCCCGTGTCCTTTCGGAAAAATCATTGCGACGGGAAACAAGGATTGGGGGGTTTCCCAGTCAGCAAGAATGGGGGTTGTTTTCTCGAGGGAGGACAGTGCTTTGTGTTCGCTTCTCTTGAGACTTCGTTCGTTTCGTTGTTTTTATATGGTTGGAGGCGCGTGGCAGAGAGAGGCAGATGGAAATGTGTGTGCATATGTTGGCGTTTGGGTAGATGTTTGAGGGGATGTGAAATAAGGGAATTCATTATCCTTGATAGACGAAGAGCTAACGAAATTGGCTTTGTCTTGTCTGCAATAGTGAATTATGTAGCTTGCCTTTCCCATTTCGGGAAGGGTGTTGAGTTTTATCAGAAAAATAAGTTTGGCAGAAAAGTTTTAAATATTTTTCATTGGGGACATTTCGCACTCACCTCGCCCCAAAACCCAACCCATCCATCACTCACACACAACAGCAACAACAATGAACATCCCCTCTTTCCCCCCCCCCTCCACTCTGCCAGTGCCCACACCCCGACCCTTCCGAGGTGATGAGTTTTATCCGATGAGGCTCTTCCCATTAAACTTCCCTCCAAACTTGCGGCATGCGATTTTAGCCCTTAACTTGAGCCGCAGGTCGCTAGCTGGAATACTTATGGCGCGGGCCGAGAAATGTCGCCCGAAAGCATTTGCATACAAAAAAGAGTGCTTTCATGAAAACCTTTTTTTCCTTTCTCTCTCTCGGTCTTGTCGATATAAGGAAAATGAGCGTCCCCACGAGGAATAACTTGCTAAGGATGCAGGAAAATGGGATGAGCCCCTCGAGGAGAGCCGGGGCCGGAAAGTGGGGTGATTTGAGCAGCGAAGAGAATTGTCTGGAGGAATGAGGCGCCTCGAGGGGAAGGCTTCTCAAAAGACAAAGGGCCTTTTCCGAGACGCCCGGAATGAAACGGGAATTAAGAAAAAAAAGAATAGAAGGCACACGCGCGCACGTACCACACATATATGTACATGATAATCAATGGCTTTTTACACATTTTGATCTGGGATCGAAAGGATGTTTATATGTCGCTTATTCGCCGTGGCAGCTTGTATTAAAGGAATAGTTTCGGTCGCACGCAGATTCGCCGGCACGCACACCACACACCTACACCCATATACAGGATATATAAATTTATATATGCGTGTGTATGTGTGTGTGTGTGTATGTGATATATATATATATGTATGTATATATATAATATATATAATATATATGTTTATATTCGTATATGTATACATATAAGCATATGTGTATATATTATATATTTGTTTTTATATAATATATATTTATATATTGCATATTATATATTATATATTATATATGTTTATAGTTCCGTAAAGTAAATAGCCATGAAATGGCTAAGAAGGTAAAACACTGTTACCT
>NC_061821.1:38417581-38420081 GCF_019202785.1 Penaeus chinensis | reverse complement strand
AAATAGAAAGCGAAAGAAAGATAGACTGATGCTGTATATATCCTGTTTTTACCAGTGATGTGTATATATATATGTGTGTGTATGGATATATATGTATATATATATAGAATGAGAAATAAATTAAGGAAAGATTAATGTTGTATATATATATATATAGTATATACCTGTGATATATATATATATATATATATATATATATATATATATATGTATATATATGTTTAAATGGATATAAGTTTGTGCATTATATATATATATATATATATATATATATATATATATGCATTGTATATATGTCTATATCTATATTTATATATGTATGTATATATACACATAAATATACTATATACACACACATAAACATACGTACACACACTCTGATATATATAAACACACACACACACACACACACACACACACACACACACATATATATATATTATGTATACACACCTAAGTGTGTGTATATATGTATATGTATATATACGTATGCATATATATGCATACATATGCATATATATATATATACATATGCATGTAAGTATATATACACATTCATACATATATATACATACATATATGTACATATATATGTATGTTTATATATGTGTACATATATGCTTATATGATATATGTATATGTACAAATATATACATATATATATTTATATTTATATTGTGTTTGTGTGTCTTTATATCATGTGTATTTGTGTATTTATATATATTTATTTATTTATTTATATTGTGTGTGTGTCTTTATATCATTTGTATTTGTGTGTGTGTGAGTGTATGTGTATATATATATATATATTTATATATATATATTTATATATATATATATATATATATATATATATATATATGCATGCATTCTTACAACGTACACAGACATGGCTACCCCGTGAATGGGAAATGAATTTGTTAGCTTGGGTTTCTGGCATACCTTTTGGTAGAAGCCTTACCCTATCAGTGTCTTTTATTTCGGCTTGACTTATCTGTTCCTCCGCCATCCGCCTCCCCTACCCTGCTACGAACCCGGGTCAGAGTAACGAGGTAAACACTGGGCCTGAGTATCGCCTGGCCGCCACGATAAGAAACTTAACGTGAAGAGTTCCCTCACTCACCTCTATCTCACGACACCGCCCGAGGTAGAGCTCGCCGCTTCGCCCCGGAATGGCTGCCGATCATTCATCGCAGCGAAATGCGTCTGGGGAACTTTTTATCGCGAGATACAAAACTACCGACTCTAAGTCATTTGCGTGCAGGCATTTTGGGATTTCCTGCAAGCTGTTTCTGGTGTGGGTTAAACATTTTGCAGGATTAGTGTGCAGTTGTGCCCGGTGTAATTGTTTTTCAGTATTTAATTCAGCCTAAAACACAAACATTACACAAACTTCGATTGTATCCTTTTGCTCAATTTCACAAAGTATGGAGAGATTGTTATTCATTATTCCTTATTTCCTTTCTGAGAAATATTTCGCCCTGAGCCTCATAAATGAGCCCAGAGTTGTGCCCATTAGATTCTCAAAAAGTTTGCGCTTTGAATGTTAATGTTGTTAGATAATTTGCGCGTTTGAATTGGAACTCCTTCGTCATTGCTTTTGCATATGAAGATAAAGTTCTGATTGCCTTTCGGAACACTGCAGCCACGAATTCCATTGCTGCTGAGAGAACAATGCAATATGCATGCCAATGAACCTGTACCTCGGGTCTTGATTTAATATAGAGCTGTAATGCATCATGCCCGAAGAAGATTATATTCCCGCGGGAGAGTGATACATACGTTCTGTTTTCACCAGCGAGATTTTCTCCTTTCAAATACTGTGCTGGATCCTCGACGTGGTGAGCGTCATCTTGCCCCCGGGATTTCGGAAGCGGAAAGGGAACCAGATGAATACTCTTTTCCTCGGTGGTTGCGCGAAATCCGAAGTCTCCAAGTGTATCCCTAAAGGCCACGATTTCTTCGCTTTTATACCTCAGACCCGCTCCCTTTCTCGGCTTTTCCAGAACCACCCATTTGCCTTCGAGACCTGACTTGTACCCGATGCCCTTCTCCGTGAACCCTCTACGGCCCTCCACGGTCTGCCTCAGCCCTGGCCTCTTCCATCCCTCGCCCGCCTGCCTTGCTTGTTACGAACCAGGGTGGCGTAATGGAGGAAACATGGAGTCCAAAATTTGCCCTTCATTTTGATAAACTGAAATTACAGTCTCTTATGTCTGAATCATCCGGCATTAACTCAGACAGGCTCGGGCGGCACGCGAGGATGTTTGTAGGAGCCGATGCTCATTTGGAGTCCGTGTGGAGGGGAGGATCAAAGTCTACAAGTAAAGGATATGAGGCCCAGAGCAAAGGAGGGAGATGAAATGATCATGTGTGTATATATATGTGTGTGTGTGTGTGCGTGCGTGCGTGGGGTCGTGCGTGCGTGCGTGTGCGTGTATATGTGTGTATGTGTATGTGTGTATGTGTATGTGTATGTATATGTATATGTATATGCATA
>NC_061821.1:38397581-38410081 GCF_019202785.1 Penaeus chinensis | reverse complement strand
AGAGAGAAAAAGAGAGAGAGAGAAAGAAAGAGAGAGGGAGGGCGAGAGAGAGAGAGAAAGAGAGAGAGAGAAAGAGAGAGAGAAAGAGAGAGAGAAAGAGAGAGAGAGAGAGAGAGAGAGAGAGAGAGAGAGAGAGAGAGAGAGAGAGAGAGAGAGAGAGATTAAGAGTGAGGAGGAGAAAGAGAGAATGGAAGTGGAAAGGGGAGAAAGGTCGAAGAAGAGTGAGGAGAGAGAGAGAATGAAAGTGAGGAGGAGGAGGCGAAAGAGAGAAACTAAGGAAGGAGAAGGAAAAGGAGAAAGAGAAATAGAAAATGAAAAGGGGAGAGAGAGGGGATAATAGGAGGAGAAGGAGGGAATGAGAGTGGAGAAGAGGAGAAAGAGAGTCAGAAGGAGGAGGAGAGAAGGAGAAGGAGAATAGAAAGGAATGATAACATTGGGAAGGGGGAGAAAGAGAGAATGAGAGTGAAGAGAAGAAAGAGAGAATGAAAGTGGGAAAGGGGAGAAAGGTAGAATAAGAGTAAGGAGGAGAGAGAAAATGAAAAATGACAGGGGGTGAAAGAGGAGGAGAGAGAGAGAGAATGAGTGAGAAGGAGAAAAAGAAAGAGGAGTAAGAGAATGATAATGAGGAGAAAGAGAATGGAAGTGGAAAGGAGAAAAGAGAAAGAGAAATGAAGAGAGAGAAGGAGGAGGAGGAGGAGGAATGAAAAGGAAAGGGAAAGGGAACGAAGACGGATAAGGGTTTAATTAAGGGAAACCGTGATAGACAGGAATAGGAACAGGGCGTGGAACAGGAAGGTCGAAAGAGTGTGAACTGGGATGAAAAGAAAGATCGGATCTGTTGTGTTTCTTCAAAGCAATGTTCAAGCTGCCATCCTATAAAAAAGGTGTAAGGATCCTATCCGATTAAAAAAATGATAAAAAGAAATGTGTGAGGGTCCTATCTTTTATCATTACACGTTTCACTTTCCCCCGTGTTTCCTTTTTATTTCACACTGATTGTACACGTGGTTATAGATTCTTTTTTTTTTCGTTTTCATTTGGTTAGCTTTCTCAGGAAAATAGACCAAGACGCCCTAACGAAATAACGGTGAAGTTTCCAATGGGGTTTTCCAATAAGCATCGTGGCTCGGAAACAAAAGGAATTGAGAAAATGTCATCACGAAATTTTGAAGAGGGTGAGAGGGAGGGGAGGGCAAAAAGAAAGGGAGAGGGAGTGTTAAAGGGAGAGGGAGAGGGAGAGGGAGACCTAAAGGAAGATGGAGAGAGGGGTAAAGGGACAGGCAGAGAGAGGGTAAAGGGAGAGGCAGAGGGAGGGGTATAGGGAGAGGCAGAGGGAGGGGTAAAGGGAGAGTCAGAGGGAGGGGTAAGGGGGGAGGCAAAGGAAGGGGGAAAGGGAGAGGGAGTAGGAGTGGTAGAGGGCGAAGTAGAGGGAGCATGAGCGGGAGGAAAAGAGAGAGGAAGGGAGGGAGAGAGGGAGGGAGGGAGGGAGAAATGGAGAGAGGGAGGGAGGGAGAGGGGAAGGGAGAGAGAAAAAAAGAGGGAGAGGGAGAGAGAAAGAGGGAAAGAGAAAGAGGGAGAGGGAGAGAAGAAGAGAGAGAAAGGGAGAGAGAGAGAGAGAGGAAGAAAGAGAGAGGGAGAGAGAGAGAGAGAGAGAGAGAGAGAGAGAGAGAGAGAGAGAGAGAGAGAGAGAGAGAGAGAGCGAGTTTGTGAGGGGTTTGGTGTCGACAGCCTACCGCTGCCATCAGTTTGTGGTCCTGCTAGTTGGAGGTTAGGGCATTGGAGGCGTCTGACCACTCTTAAAGAGATAGAGGAAGGGGGAGAGGGGGGAAGGAAGGGAATATATATAGATAGAGGGAGATATTAATACATTGTATATATATTATATATATATACACATACTCACACACACACACACACACACACACACACACATATATATATATATATATATAGAGAGAGAGAGAGAGAGAGAGAGAAATATAGGGGTGTGTGTATATATATATAGAGAGAGAGAGAAAGAAGGAAAGAAGGAAAGAAAGAAAGAAAAAGAAAGGGAAAGGAAGAGGAAGATTAGAGAAAGGAGAAATGTGAAAATTTGGCATAACTTTTGAATATTTATCGCCTATAGCCTAAACAACGAGGTTTAATTTTAGGCAAGAAAAACGTTGTTTACATATTGAATATACATTACAACTCAGCACTATAATCTTTAAACTATACAATACAATCCTTTCCACATTTCTAATCATCCAAGGTTCAGGGTAGAAAAATAATGCTAGTTTGGGCAATTCTATGTTTTAAAACTTAATTTACTGTTGCAGTGGCTCCCACAATGCAGTTTAATGTTACATTACTGATGGTGATTTATTATGTCAAAATGGAGAAGCACATTACCAGGGCACAATGGTGACATCGCTGCCGTGCGTCAGCATGACATCATAGCATAGTATAATAAGTATGACAGCATTATTTTCTCAGTATCTTAGTTTCCCAAATTATATTTAACTAAGTTGAAACAAACGCATCTGCATTGACAAGATGTGCCAGCGAGGGCACAGTACTTGGAAGGTGGCTATATGAACGATCCTGGTCATATCCCATACACAAAAGTGTTAATTCATAACAGCCAGGTAATAAAGGATAATCCTCGGCCCTAATGAAAACTATCATGGATTCACAATTCTGTAAATTCTACAGCAAACTAGCCACACATATTCTTGTTTTAATCACTCAGTACAGTATACTGCATTGAGTATATACACAACTGAGGAGGCACCTCTGAGCTCTAAATTAGGGCGACAAACGGCAAAGTGAGAGCCCACTTACAGTACTGGTCTTGCATTTTGAGATCATCTTCTTTACCCTGATCAGATCATTCGGGAAAGGGAACATATCAGGATAAAAGAAGTAGACAATAATGTGAAATGTCATGATAATCGATGAATGATAGAGCTTGACTGTCCAGAAATCCATTAAGGTGAAAGTGAATAAACTGTCTTCAGTGATGAGAGACACGGGGAACCCTTTCCCAGAAGATTTATCTGACCTGCTGATGTTTGGCACGAAAGATATTGGGGACCCAGCCACTGCAGCAATGGTTAGTGCCTATTGCACAAGAGCTAAGGCCCAGGTTTCGTCATTGAAGCAGGACTGTCAGCTTTCTGCGAGGCTCTTTCTTTCATGTCTAAGTAGACAATGAAAACTATATTTCTCTTAACATGAAAATTAGGCTGCTGCAGCATCCCTGAGTGACAATGGTAGGCTACTTACTTGGCAAAAGTCTTAGCTGATCAACATACATGGAGCAAAGGTCCCTCCATAGGAAAATACATATATATGAATATATATATATATAGATATATATATAGATATATAAATATATAGATATATGAATATATATAAATATATATATAATGTATGTATAGCATAGATTATATATATATATATATATATATATATATGGTATATATATAGTATGTATATAGTATATATATAGTATGTATATAGTATATATATAGTATATATATAGTATATATATATCATATACATCATATACATCATATACATCACATACATCACATACATCACATACATCACATACACACTCACTCACTCACTCACTCACTCACTCACTCACTCACTCACTCACTCACTCACTCACTCACTCACGCACACACGCGCATATACATACCATTTATATATATATATATATAAATATATATATGTATCATATATATCATATATATCATATATATACACATACATATGATACATATATATATATATATATATATATATATCATACATATATATATGTATCATATATATATTTATATATATAATATATATAATTCATATATATGTACATTGTATATATATATATATATATATATATATATATATATATACATGTTTATGTATATCATATATATATGAATATCATATACATGTGTATATATATGATATATATGATATATATACATATGTATATTTATATATGATATATTTATATACACACACATGTATATAGATATATATAATGTATGTATATATACATATATATATATATATATTTATATATATGTGATTATATATACATATATAATCATATACATATGTAATACACACACACACACACACACACACATATATATATAATATACACTTGTATATTATGTATACACACATAATTATATAATTATATAATTATTATATAATTATATGTATTATATATATCATATATATATTTATATATTGATATATATATCATATGTATATGGTATATATATTTATATATTTATATATTTATATATTTATATATATATATCATATTTATATGATATATATATATATTTATAAATGTGTATATATATTTATATATATGTATATATATTATATATGTGTATATATATATATATATTATATATATGATATATATATATTATATATATGATATATATATTATATATATAGAGAGAGAGAGAAAGAGAAAGAGAAAGAGAAAGAAAAAGAGAAAGAGAGATTGAGTGAGTGAGGAGAGAGTGAGTGACTAAGTGCATGAGAGAGAGAGAGAGACAGAGACAAAGAGAGAGGAGAGAGAGAGAGTGAGTGAGTGAGTGAGTGAGTGAGTGAGTGAGTGAGTGAGTGAAGAGAGAGTGAGTAAGAGAGTGAGTGATTGAGTGCATGAGAGAGAGAGAGAGAGAGAGAGAGAGAGAGAGAGAGAGAGAGAGAGAGAGAGAGAGAGAGAGAGAGAGAGAGAGACAAAGAGAGAGGAGAGAGAGAGAGTGAGTGAGTGAGTGAGTGAGTGAGTGAGTGAGTGAGTGAGTGAAGAGAGAGTGAGTAAGAGAGTGAGTGATTGAGTGCATGAGAGAGAGAGAGAGAGAGAGAGAGAGAGAGAGAGAGAGAGAGAGAGAGAGAGAGAGAGAGAGAGAGAGAGAGACAGACAGAGACAAAGAGAGAGGAGAGAGAGTGAGTGAGTGAGTGAGTGAGTGAGTAAGTGAGTGAAGAGAGAGTGAGTAAGAGAGTGAGTGATTGAGTGCATGAGAGAGAGAGAGAGAGAGAGAGAGAGAGAGAGAGAGAGAGAGAGAGAGAGAGAGAGAGAGAGAGAGAGAGGTCTAGGCGCCGGACTTTAATGCTTAAGGAAGCGTCTCAGGAAATAGACCTGACGAAGTCTTGATGGGTTACTCGGCGCTCGCCGGAGAGGAAGGACGCAACTCTACGTGGTGTAAAGTCAGGAAATAAAGTGTGATGACTTTTTAGATTAAAGGCTGTGCCGTGTGGGTGACTCAGGATGTAGGTTAATGGTGTATTAAATGCCCGATTCCGTGTAATAATTGGATAGCGTGTGAGCACGTGTGGCAAGGATTCCTGGGCTTTGATACACGATAATCGATGAATGATAGACAGGTGCTTCTAGGTCTTCGCCAGTAAGATGGCTTCATAGAGAAAGATGAGATAATGTATCAGAACGGGGTAAAAGTATAGAGATCAAATTAAGAAAACATGAGCAAGAAATCTCCAGCGTCTACACATGCAGGTAAATCGTGAAATGCGTCACCGACTATCAGGCTGAACCTGCAATCACCTTAACAGCAGCCCATCTCGGCCTAACTACCCGCTCTCCTTGCCTTTTGGTTTGCGTAATTCAATGGCACGTGGGATTACAGGGCTAGGGGAAGCCATTACGCCTCGTCCGGGCTGGGTGCCTTTGATGGCATCCTCTGCCTTTTCAGGGGCTTTGAAATCACTTGATTCCATTACAATTAAAGATGGGGAAGGAAGCTAGGCACGGCTGAAGATGCTGAGAGTGGGAATGTTCGCATTTATTCAAGCGATAGATTTTGGAGCCTGTGGGTATATTTGCCATTTTATAATATACGATATCCTATATGTAAATTATTTATGGACGTGTTGATGTGAAAAGGAAAAGACGTGTGGTGAAAATGGAAAGGTTTATGCCATAATGAGCCTAGCGATAGTAACTATAATGCTCAAAGACCACAGCAGACTAACACGAAACACTGAATTAGCAGCGTCGTAACTCTTATAATGTTGATTTAAGCTTGTATAGTTTTAGCTTTAGTAATATCATGAGAACATGACCCAATATGCAATTGTTCCTGATGCTATAAATCGAAGGCGAATAACAACAGATTATTGGAGTAAAGAAATACAGATGCCGTAATAGAATTGCATATTAAAGAAAACAGATTCGACACTGATATAGATAAGAATTATGGTTTTCGAAACTGATGCTATTGATGCAAATTTTACAGCTTTCATATTTGGGATTTTGTGATATCCATTACTTAAGTGTCTGGTATTTTCCAAACCAAATGTTAGCCACGTGTCGATAGCATGTCATTTATTTGAGAATCAACTACACTTGGACAATATTGTCCCCTGTCCTCACTATGGGCCCTGAATTGTTATTCTATCCTCCTGCGATGAATTATAAATCGCTTTCATTGATTTTGGATGTATCGAAAACTGGCCACTGTATACGTGTTTTGAATAGGCCATACGAAATTCATGTTTTGTACTTTTACCCTAGAACTGCTGTGATTGGTCCCTTTTCTCCTTTACATAATTTCTCTTATCACAACTACTTACACCTAATACGTATATATATATATATATATATATATATATATATATATATACACACACACACACATATATATATATACACACACACATATATATATAGTGTAGTTGACTGGGTTTAATTCCGAGGGGGCTGACCAATGATCCTTCCTCAGAGAAGTAGGTGTTTAGGTAATCATTGTTGGTGGTCCTCAACCCACCATCATATCTATGATAAACTCACCCACTACCGTAACTAGCTTTGACTTGCCCAATATATGGAAATCCGTGTAAATCCGCACAGATTGCGCACATATGAGTACGTGTGTGCGCATTCATGAACACGCACATCGCCCGTGCGCGCGCATGAGCACACACATGGATACATATATATGTATATATGCATATATATATATTATATGTGTGCGTGCGTGCGTGCGTGCGTGCTTGCGCGCGTGTGTGTATTATACACACATGTACATGTATGTGTATATATAATATAATATATATATATAAGATATAAATGCGTATATGTATATACAATTTATAATACATATATATAATTCATAATTTATGTATATGTGTATATATATATAATATATAAATACCTTCACACACACACACACGCACACACGCACACACACACACACACGCACACGCACACGCACACGCGCACACATTGTGTGTGTTTTTTTTGTTTGTGTATATATGTATATATACATATCCATATGTATATATATGTGCACAAGTCTTCATCATTAGGAATATTTTAACGCACTCGCTAGATACTGTTTGTTATTAAAAATGCAGCTGTACATAACAATATAATTAATTTTATAGTTCTAATCCACCTCCATTTTCCCCGCAGGTAAGAAATGGTGCGCTTGGAAAGGGTATAAGGATTCAGAGACTATTTTCTTGTAATCTCAGCTCTACGTTCCTTTTTACCAGTGGAATGGAAAGGTAAGAAGCGATTCTTTGAGATTTTGCGAATTATTTGTGTTTTTTTTTTTTAGTAACTGCGGAGATTAATCTTCTTAATATGACTCGTTGTTTCTGCATCAGCCTCTGGTTTGAAGATTAAGAACAGCTTATCGAAGCAATGTGTTTGGTTTACTTTTGAAGTTACGACCAAAACTCTTGGGCATTTCTTTGATATTCGTCTTTCCAGATTTTTTCGCTCCAAATACTGTTGTTGGAATGTCCATTATCTGTTTTGAAGTAGGCGTATTAGAAGTTGGAAGGGGTTTCCAACGTTGCTCACTTCTGTTGATTGAATTAGAGTAAATGCTACGAAGCCATGGGTATTCTAACATGGATTAAGCCTCAACATTGAGTGATTCATGAAATAAACAATGGGCAATGGTGATACGGTCAAATTCATGATCTAATTTCTATCTATTATTTCATGGAAATTGTTTTATTTAGCTTGGGTTTAGCTCAAGCGTAAACAATATTCAGAATAGCTCTGCTGTGCTGCTATCAGTGTTTACTTTGCTTGGTGTATTTTTGCAGTATTTACCTTTATTTTTTAATTTTTTCAAAAAGCGAGCGTACCTTTGTTGCAGAGTGATCTGTATTCATTCCGTTAATAGTTTGTTGACGCAACGCATATCACACGCAAACACGCTCCCCATAATTCCCCCACTTCCCAAACTGAGTCAATTGAAATGCAGTTTTTCCTTTGCCAGCCCCGCGCTTGGTACATCTTGTATTGTTGACCAGATTGTTTTGATGATTCGTTGCTTCGAAAGTCTCTGCTCGATGATGTTCGGGGAGTTGATTGGTTCCTGTTTTTCATTATCTTTTTCTTGTCTGTTTAATGGGAGTGTACCTCGAAGTGGTACTACAGGGACTTTGAAACAACAAAACTAATGTGGAGAATATTTGGGGACATCCATGGGACATTTCCTTTTAATGTTGCTTGCTGTCCATTGAGGCAGTTCCGTGTGAATTTGAATAATGATAATATCTCATTATGGCATAGAAGCAAAACAAATCGATTATCAAAGACGCGCGAAAACTTAAGGTCGTATCACACTAGCACTTTTACCGTCTTGATTTTGTGCTACAGAGGGGACTATTAGAATGTTTTTATTGTAATAAAAGGAAATAAAAGTTCATGTGAACATAAACTAATATTCTAGAATATATTATTTTAAAATACACTAATCTCATTACATAATTATATATATTTAAGATAATGTGATATGTATGAGAAGACTCCCAAGACCTCACTCGGATGGCGCCGTGTTTCTTCATATGGGTACTATATTTGTTTACTATATTACTATATTTGTAATATATTATTTACTATATTTACTATATTACTATATTACTATATTTACTATAGTCACTATATTACTATATTTACTATATTTACTATATTTTCATATGGGTACTATATTTATTTACTATATTACTATATTTGTTAGTGGCAGTGGTACTTTGCCAGGGTTATGCTTTCAGAACGTCTGCATACGGAGAGTTCATACGGCGTAGGAAAAAAATACGGAAAAAGTGCTTGTTTGATAAGACATTTTATCAGATAGGGAGACACCAGAGATGCACATACATACACAAACATGACACACAAACACACTTATCATACACGAGGTATATGTTACCAATAAAACTAGTTTTATATTAGCAATAACTCCTTTTATGTTTGCAGTTGCGGAAAAGATACATTTTTACTTCCGTTTGCCAGTACCCAGTTCAAATACAGCAAAATATACGTTAAAAAGCCTTTGCATAAACAACAAAGAACAAAATAAAAAGAAACTTGATTCTCTGAACTGCAGAAAGACTGGAACCAAACATCATACGTGAAGAAAACAAGACAAATAGGAGGCAAACCTTCCAAGATTTTTTTGTTGGTTGTCATAAAAGGACTTTACTTAGCTTCCATCTCCCCTTCCCCTTCCCCTCTTCCTTCTTCCTCTTCTTTTACTCCAACTCCTTTTCTTGTTTTCTTCACTTCCTCTTCCTCTTTCAATTTCTCGTCCTCCACCTCTTTTTTCCTTTTCTTTCTTCTCCCCCTCTTCCTCCCCCTTCCCTATTTCTTCTTTGCTTTTCTTGTGCTACCCATCCTCCTCTTATTCCTTCTATTACTTTCCTTGTTCCTCCCTATCTCCATCTCCCTCCTTTCTCTCTTCCTTTCTTTTCCCTCTCGTCCTCCTTCCTCTTTTCCTTCATGCCCGCCGACCTGCTTGCTTTAAAGGGCCTTACCATTATGAAGGATCACAAGTTCGAAACCTAACCATACGGACTTCCCGTGGCTAAGCTTTAGGTTTATTTTTACATGAGGGAGGATATTGTGCAAAGAGGAACAGGGAAGATCGTGTAAGGAACGGGAGAAGAACATAAGGAAGATCAGTAACAAGGAAGAGACATGTAAGCAAGAAAATACATAAAACAAGTTATGTCTGCATCACAGAAAAAGATAGAAACATAGATTTTGATAATAATATTGGTGGCAATGTTAATGATGATAATTATTACAATGATAGTAATGATAAGCATAATAATAATAATAATAATAATAAAAATCAAATAACAATGGTAATAATAATGATAATGGTAATATAATCATAATCATGATAATGATGCTAATAATGACACTAATAAGGATAATGATAGTGATTGTAATGATAATGACAAGGATAATGATGGCAATTATGATGATGATAATGATAATAATAATAATAATAATAATAATAATAATAATAATAATAATAATAATAATAATGGTAATTATGTTAATGATAATAATGGTAATAATGTAATAATAATGATAAAAATTATAATGAAAATAATAATAAATTAATAAATAGATTATTGAATAAACGAAAAGAAATGAAAAAATGCAAACGCATAAACCATAAAAGGACATGTACAGGAGTAAAGGCAGGTAAACAAATAAAAAAGGGTCCATCCCCCGCTCGGTCCTCGCGGCAGCAGGAAGAGCGCCATGCGTAAAGTACGGTCGGCGAGCGGCAAGATTAATAGGCGGCGGCCCTTGCTCGCCAGGTACAATTTCACGCTCCGACACCTTTTCTTTGTTTTGGGGTAATTAAAGGCGTGTCGAATCAGCGGGTAGTCCGGTGGGCAGCCGATTATCGCCCGTAAGAACCGTCCGTAGAGCTCAGATTCGCGTCCCCTTTTCGTGCCCTGAAGGGGCCGACCGCAGATACCATCTCCAGGTACCTTCGGAACGTAGCGTCGCTCCAAACATGGGGCAGTCGGGGTGGGGGTGGGGTCAAAACGCAGGGAGAAGGAGAAGGGAGAGGGAAGGGGGCATGGCTCTGTGTTGCAAGTGAGCTAAACATAGAGTTGAACTATGGTTGTCCACTTCCATACACACACGCGTGTATGTGTATCTCTATCTATATTCTTATTTATATATCGAGTGATGTGTGTGTATTATCACTGTTAACGGGTGGCATTTCCCGTGGTATATCCAGTACGAGTAGACAGGGGAATATCCTGCAGATATCCATTAAACGCACAGGGACTATCTAGGCAGAACAAAATCCAGAACATTAAACAGTCTAAAGTGCTTTTGGGTTTCCCCTGTTCATATCAGAACGCTTGTACAAGAGCATGAGCTGACAAGTTTCCTTGAGGAATAATTAATTACCAACAGATGAGTTGTAGCAAGATTATACAAAATTATCAAGCAATGAATTATCGATTCGCACCGTCTAGTTTATTTTAAAGATTGAATCGATGGAAAAAGAGTTTTCAAAGAAATATATGCTAAAAATAGTGCAAGTATATATTTCACCTGAAAGAACAAGTACTGAACTGAAGTTTTAAATGTAAGCGATTCATTAAAATATAGATTTTCCATGTGCTTCTGGATCTTCGAGCCATCGTTACACTAGCAGGAAACTAAACTTCAAAGAGAGAGAGAGATGAGTCTATCCTGATTCCGTCATTCTTCTGCAACATTTATTAATCGACATGCAATTGTTATCCGTGTTATGGAAATAGTAGTCATCCACTTCGAGGTACAATACGTTATCTTGACAACGCTGATCCAGATAAACGTAATAGATCAACAATAACGAGACATTGGACAGTTCTGTAAAAGGCAATGACTTTCAATGGTATGAATATTTAACTGTTAGGTTCAGTACCTTTTTGCATAACCTGATGTATCCCCCCCCCCTCTCTCTCTCTCTCTCTCCCCCCCCCCCCCTCTCTCTCTCTCTCTCTCTCTCTCTCTCTCTCTCTCTCTCTCTCTCTCTCTCTCTCTCTCTCTCTCTCTCTCTCTCTCTCGCCCTCGCCATTGTAACCGGTCTCCTTTCTTGGAAATGGAATCGGGTAATAATCAAAGAGCCGTCTGATTTCTGCGGCACATTTCTTCATGGGATTTGCGGATTCTTTCTCCATCAACCCGAGATATCAGATATCAGGACGCTGCCAAAAGCCCTTGTGAAAATTTGATCGTTCAGCATATGAAAGGGAAATTTATTCGATTCGTCGGGACCACTGCGACAGCGGCTGTTTGTGGAGTCGGGGGAAATTGCGAGATAAAATGGTAGGATATTTTGAATTCGTTAGCGCGCATGTGCACACGTACAGATGCGCGCACACATCATTAAAAAGGAAAGGGGGAGATAATGAAGGAGGCAGGGTAGTTATGGTTGCAAAACTAAAAGAATGCAGGCTTTCAGAGCCCAGCAGATTACCTTAACCCCAAATTCTCAAATCGAAGGGACAGAAGGGAAAATCTATCTTTTTAACAGCTTATTTTAGTTAACTATTGAAGCTGTTTTAAACAAGTTGTTTCTGTTGTAATCCGCAGTGCTTAATTCCATATGAAATAGCTTCTCTACCTCTGTTGATTGCATACAGGCAACAGGCTCCAGTGCCCAGCGCCCATAAACTACGGATTCACATAGGTT
>NC_061821.1:38380081-38382581 GCF_019202785.1 Penaeus chinensis | reverse complement strand
CATATACATATACATGTACACACACACACACACACACACATATATGCATATGCATATGCATATATATACACAAATATTCATATATGTACGTGCATATATATATACATATGTAAACATTCATATTCATGTACGTATGTGAATATACGTATAAGTATATGTGCAAATATATATGTTTATGCATGTATGTACATATGTATTCATATCATGTGTATGAATATGTATATGTATATATGTATATGAGTATATATGCATATACATGTGTATATGTAAATATAAGTACATATATATATGTATGTATGTGTGTATGTGTATACACACGGAGTCATAATATTATATGTATGTATTTATATAGATATACATATATATATCTATATATAAGGTATGTGTGTTTGTGTGATTGTCTATATATATGTATATGTATATATATTAGTGTGTGTGTGTTTGTGTTTCGATGTGTTTTTGTGTATATACACATATATCTTTATTTATTAAATATATTCATATATACACATAAATGTACGTATAATATAGTTGTTCAAGTTTCAATTAAAACTCCGAAAATATTGTAAAATACCAATACAAAAGTCATTAAGTACACGTGCACATGGATACTCCAAAAACAAAAACAAATGAAAGTCTGAACTCGGTTATCGGAAAGCCATTTGTCTCGAGAAGATGAGATACAATTATGCTCATTACCAATAACCAATACAGTTATAGGAGTATTACTCAGCCCCGTCGAGTAATATCCGGCGAGGTATCTGAGCGCAATTGGCTGGTTAGAGCGTGATCGCGAGCGCGCGGGGTGGGGGGGGGGGGGGGGGTCAATGTGTGTGTTGTATGATGTGTTTGGCGAGGCTAGATAGATATGCAGATTAAGGACATTGCTGGTCGTAGGTTTTTAAGTAGCATTGGGTTTACTGAAACTAGGCACTCACTATTGCATTCGTATCAGAATTACAGAAGAGCGACCACATTCACGATTGTAAATGTTTTTCTGAATAAAACATGTGGCTGGTTGACAGTCTGTAAAGGGAAGCCAGGAAAGTTTTTCTTCATTTTTTATAGCACGATAATTCATTTTATTTCAAAAATAGAAAACATAATCTACCCGTTTTATATCATAAAATGCGTTAGGTGTAGTTATGGCTTCGTAAAATATTGAAAAACTATGAATATATATCAAGTGACCTTTTAAATATTCATTTCTTCTATAAAACCTGACACATCTGTTCGGAGAGACCAGCGTTATGAATGAGTTACTTAAAAAATGAATTGTTCTTACCCTCTTCATCTTAGAAGCTTTGTAAAACGCTACTGAGTGCTTTAATTGATCAACTATTCTCGTCAGTAAACTTTAGGGAATTACAGAATTCGCATTCAGAAAGATCTTTTAGATAATCAGAGAAGTTCATCAATGTCCAGGGGGACTTGCTATTAGCTAGATATCATTAATTGCTACTGCTGCACGGGAATATCTCATTAGTAGTCAGAAGGGTTAATCAGTCGTTAGAAGGTCTTCTCTTAATGGAAAGCACTCATTAATAGTCACCAAGGGAACGAAGTAGTTGAGAGTGACCGGTGGTTATCGGCTAGAGAGAGTAAGGATCAATAACAAGCATAGCTATGCTCTAAAAACCTCTCATGAAATAATATTGATTCCTTAAATGACTACGCATTGACACACACACACACTCAAAAAAAAAAAAAAAAAAAAAAAAAAAAAAAAAAAAAAAAAAAAAAAAAAAAAAAAAAAAAAACACGCTCACTCACTCACTCACTCACACCACGCGCGAGTCCGGGTACATTGCTCTACTGTTGCTATTCATCAAGTATGTTGCGGCCGAACGAGACCAATGAATGTTGAACATTAGATTTAGTTTGTGAAAACAAATGGAAGGGAGCTGCGCACTGGTAATTAGCATTAATCATCGGATTTAACTAATTAGTTATTGGTATTATATATATGATAATTCTATGACTAATTTGGTTAGAAATCGGCATTTGCAAAGGGATATCATATCCCTTTGGCAAAAAATGTTTAAAGCGATAACTGCATTGTATAATACAGTCTGCAACGTTTGCTAGGTTCGATTGCCTTGCATGATACTTGTATATTTTTTATACAAAATTGACTTTGTTATCTTGACATTGTGTCCTACTTTCCTAACTGCAGAAAAAAAAAAAATGTTTTTATGTTTCCGAAAGAGCTAGATTTTAATTTTCACTTACTTGGATAGTCTCTTTACTTATTATATGCCACTATAATGTCCATAGAATCAAGCAGGAACGAACTAAAGACATTTGTAGTTTTATATAAATAGATATGTGTATGTGTGTGTGTGTGTGTGTGTGTGTGTGTGTGTGTGTGTGTGTAAAGGTGTATACATATGTAAGTGCATATATATATATATATATATATACACATACAAACACACAAGTGTGTGCATATGTATGTGTATATATTTATATTTATATGTATATATATGTATATATGTAA
>NC_061821.1:38332581-38375081 GCF_019202785.1 Penaeus chinensis | reverse complement strand
TATATATATACATAAATTATACATATAAATACACACTTGCATAAATAAATACATATATGCATATATATATATGTTTGTGTGTGTGTGTTTATGTATAGTGATGATGATAATGACGATAATCATCATCACTATACAGAACACATACATACACGCACACGCACGCATATGTGTTTGTTTATGCAAGTATATATATATATATAAGTACGTATGTATGTATATAGATATTTTATCATATGTGAACTCAGATCTGCAGCTTCATGTCGGTAGCATGCCGAGAACAAACTGCTTCCAAAACCAACAGCTCGCATCTGAAGGTTTCTCGCGATGAATGTACAAAAAGGAAACTAGGCTAAATGGCAGTTATTGGCCAGGTCACGAACTGAAGATCCAGTCTGACGGTTCGGATTGCAGACGAATGCAAACAAAAGGAGGTTGCACGTGTAGCTCCAGCTGAGAGGTTGTCCGTTATACGAGGTTGAAGGTGTTAAAACCCCCTTACTCAGCATTTGCGGGATGTCAGGGAAAACGAAAGCCTTGCACTGCACGGTCTTCAGCAAATTTTAATCTTCGTTTGTTTAATGTAAGGTAGTATTCAACTCAGGACTCTGTTTCCGTAGATATATTCAGTTAGTGTTCTTTCCAATATTGCATGTGACACTTTTCCCCCTGGCTGTATAAAAGTGCAAAGGCAGATTGCACGATTTGCACATGTGGACACTGCGAGGGGTTGTGTTAAAGGTCAGAATCCAACACCCCATCATAAAGTACACGGACGTCATTTCCAAAATCGGCCTGGACGGGTTTTCAAACCGAAACGGAGAGGTGTGTCGGGCGTTTCTGGTTCGGCTGCATGGAAAGGGTCTGCGAGTTGGGGGCTGCTGTTGAAGTGCGCATAGAAATGACGTCGTTTTGTGCCTGTAATTAAAGTGGGGGCATTCGCTCGAGGTTGCTGCCGGTATGCTGTGAGAGTTTTGTTCTGGTTTGACTGACTAAGGGCATCGGATGGGAATGGGAGGCTATACATGTGGATTGGAATGTGCAAAGTGTTTTTTTTTTCATAGGTAGGTAGAGTACGTTTACCTTAACTAAGGCGATGAAGTATAATCCTTTTTGTTTTTGGACTACCCGTGTACTTGCAGCCGTAGCTATGTGCGAGACATACAAAGACATCCATGTACATATATATGTACATACGTTCACACACACATACACATACGTGTTAATGTGTATGAACGTATGTACTTACGTATATGTATGTATGTATGTATGTATGTATGTATGTATGTATATATGTATATATGTATATATGTATATATGCACGTATGTATGCGCACGCGCTCACACACACACACACACACGCGCACATACACAAACAAATGTGTGCTTGCTTGAAAACCAGCATAAACACAGTGACGTGTGCATAAAGATGAAACGGAAAATAAACGTCATAATTCTATTTAAGTTCTTATTGTGGTTATTTTCATTTTCACGTGTTTGTTTATTTATTCGTTTGTTTGACTGTGTGTGAGAGAGAAGCTTATATTGCGGCGACCCCAAGTACATTCTTTGACATGGCAAGATCTATTGGAATACAATTGTCGTACATGCGACATACGCCATGATACTGTAAAATTAATACATATGTTTCTGAATCGCGTTCCACCATCAATACCTCCCATTCAGTTCCCCACGTCGAGGTTATTGCCGTCGAGTGTACCAAATCATCTCTCCGGCCTGTGACACGGCAGACAGGTCACAGTCACAGTCGAGCAGTTCATCACTCAAGTCACTCTGCCGACTCTCTAGGGCGGAAGGCGAGACTCAGACAGGAAGGATTGTGTGAGGCCAGATCTCTCCCGAGGGATGGACGAGGAGCGAGGTTGAACTTGAAGAGGGGGTCAACTCTTTCTAGAGAATCTGCCTCGAGGTCCGTAGTTATTTTGGTTGGGGTTTGGGATTTAGAGCTCTTGATGGTCTGTGGAATTAAGGGTCTGAATAAGGCGGCAAATGTTTTAGGTTTGTGGGAAATAATGGCATGTTCTGTGAACGTAAATCACAGTTAACTACCAACTTCCCGTTTGATTTCTTGAATGTTACAAGTAGAATCATCATTATATCACGTGTCATTCTTGCTAGTCCCGAATGAAATCGACTTTCTGATGTAATAAAGAAGAGCTAAGTAATAGGGGTAATAATAATAATAAGAAAAAAACTGGATTTAAAATTACACAATCAAAATTCGGAGTCAGCATAACAAGCCGGATAATTGCCAGCCGATTATGCAAAATACATTCTCATTTTATCGCTTAATTATCCGTTCCTCCACACTTCCAAAGCCGGGATCATAGGCTCACTTACCCGCTCCGTGATAAGAACCAGGAAGAGAGGCGGGTGAGAAAGGTATTAAAGGGAGGAGGGAGGGGCAAAAAGCAAGGAAAGAGAAAGAAGGCAAAAGAGAATGGGGAAGGGAAAGAGTAGAGGCAAAACAGATCGGGAAGGAGGGAGAAGAGAGAGGGAAATGGAGAGGGAGAGGGAGAGGAAGGGAGGGAGGGAGGGAGGGTGGGAGAGGGAGAGGGAGGGAGGGTGGGAGAGGGAGAGAGAGAGGGAGGGAGGGAGAGGGAGAGAGAGAGGGAGGGAGGGAGAGGGAGGGAGAGAGAGAGGGAGGGAGGGAGGGAGGGAGGGAGGGAGGGAGAGGGAGAGGGAGGGAGGGAGGGAGGGGGGGAGAGAGAGGGAGGGTGGGAGAGGGAGAGAGGGAGGGGGGAGGGGGGAGGGAGAGGGAGGGAGGGAGGGAGGGAGGGAGGGAGGGAGGGAGAGAGGGAGGAGGGAGAGAGGGAGCAAGGGAGAGAGGGAGCAAGGGAGAGAGCAAGGGAGAGAGGGAGCAAGGGAGAGAGGGAGCAAGGGAGAGAGGGAGCAAGGGAGAGAGGGAGCAAGGGCGAGAGGGAGCAAGGGCGAGAGGGAGCAAGGGCGAGAGGGAGCAAGGGCGAGAGGGAGCAAGGGCGAGAGGGAGCAAGGGCGAGAGGGAGCAAGGGCGAGAGGGAGCAAGGGCGAGAGGGAGCAAGGGCGAGAGGGAGCAAGGGCGAGAGGGAGCAAGGGCGAGAGGGAGCAAGGGCGAGAGGGAGCAAGGGCGAGAGGGAGCAAGGGCGAGAGGGAGCAAGGGCGAGAGGGAGCAAGGGCGAGAGGGAGCAAGGGCGAGAGGGAGCAAGGGCGAGAGGGAGCAAGGGCGAGAGGGAGCAAGGGCGAGAGGGAGCAAGGGCGAGAGGGAGCAAGGGCGAGAGGGAGCAAGGGCGAGAGGGAGCAAGGGCGAGAGGGAGCAAGGGCGAGAGGGAGCAAGGGCGAGAGGGAGCAAGGGCGAGAGGGAGCAAGGGCGAGAGGGAGCAAGGGCGAGAGGGAGCAAGGGCGAGAGGGAGCAGGGGGAGGGAGCAGGGGAGAGAGGGAGAGGGGGAGGAGAAGGGGAGGAGGAGAAGGGGGAGAGGGAGAAGGGCGAGAGGGAGAAGGGCGAGAGGGAGAAGGGCGAGAGGGGAGAAGGGAGAGAGGGAGCAAGGGAGAGGAGGGAGAAGGAGGGGGAGAGGGGAGAGAGGGAGAGGGAGAGAGGGAGAGGGAGGAGGGAGAGGGGGAGAGGGAGAGGAGAGAGGGAAGGAGGAGGGAGAAGGGAGAGAGGAGGGGGAGGGAGGGAGGAGAGGGGGAGGGAGAGAGGGAGGAGGGAGGGAGGGAGAGGGGAGGGAGGGAGAGGAGGGGGAGGGAGGGAGAGGGAGGAGGAGAGAGGAGGGGAGAGAGGAGGAGGGAGGGAGTGGGAGGGAGAGGAGAGGGGGGGATGAGGAGGGAGAGGGAGGGAGGGAGGGAGAGAGGAGGGGATGAGGGAGAGAGGGGGAGGTGAGGGGAGAGAGGAGGAGAGGGAGAAGGGAGGGAGGAGGGGAGAGAGAGGGAGAGGGAGTGAGGGAGAGGGAGGAGATGAGGGAGAGAGAGGGAGAGGGAGGGGAGAGAGGGAGGGAGGGAGGAGGAGGGAGGAGAGGGAGGGGAGGGGAGAGAGAGGGAGGAGGGAGTGAGGGAGAGAGAGGAGGAGGGGGGGAGAGAGAGGGAGGAGGGGTGAGGGAGAGAGAGGGAGGGAGGAGTGAGGAGAAGAGAGAGGGAGTGAGGGAGAGGGAGGGGGAGGAGGAGGAGGGAGGGAGGGAGGAGGGAGGGAGAAAAGGAGGAGGGAAGAGAGAGAGGGAAGGAGGAGGGAGAGAGGAGAGAGAGGGAGAGAGGGAGGAGGGAGGGAGGGAGGGGGAGAGGGAGGGAGGGAGAGAGGGAGAGAGAGGGAGCGGGAGAGAGGGAGGGAGGGAGAGAGGAGGAGGTAGAGGGAGGGAGGGAGAGAGGAGGGAGGGAGAGAGGAGGAGAGGGGAGAGAGGGCGAGAGGAGAGAGAGGGAGGGAGGGAGAGAGAGGGAGAGGGAGAGAGAGAGGTAGAGGGAGAGAGAGAGAGAGGGGGAGGGAGGGAGAGGGAGAGAGAGGGAGAGGGAGAGAGAGGGAGAGGGAGAGAGAGGGAGAGGGAGAGAGAGGGAGAGGGAGAGAGAGGGAGAGGGAGAGAGAGGGAGAGGGAGAGAGAGGGAGAGGGAGAGAGAGGGAGAGGGAGAGAGAGGGAGAGGGAGAGAGAGGGAGAGGGAGAGAGAGGGAGAGGGAGAGAGAGGGAGAGGGAGAGAGAGGGAGAGGGAGAGAGAGGGAGAGGGAGAGAGAGGGAGAGGGAGAGAGAGGGAGAGGGAGAGAGAGGGAGAGGGAGAGAGAGGGAGAGGGAGAGAGAGGGAGAGGGAGAGAGAGGGAGAGGGAGAGAGAGGGAGAGGGAGAGAGAGGGAGAGGGAGAGGGAGAGAGAGGGAGAGGGAGAGAGAGAGGGAGAGGAGAGAGAGAGAGAGAGGAGAGAGAGGAGAGGAGAGAGAGAGAGAGAGAGAGAGAGAGAGAGAGAGAGAGAGAGAGAGAGAGAGAAAGAGAAGATAATGCTGGGGGTCAATAGGTGAAGAATAGAGAAAAAAAAGTGAAAGAGAAAGCAAAGGATGAAAGGGAAGAAAAAAAGAACGAATATAACGAACAAAAAGAAAGGCAAAGGATAACGGTAGAGGAACAAGAGAGAGGCGAAGAGAAGGATAGCTTGAATGTTGAGGAGAAGAAGCGGTTGATGGAGACGAGGAAGAATGGTGTGGCTGGGAAAGAAAAATCTGATAAAGTTGAACGAAAGAGAGTGATGTGAAGTTCCACAATTACAAAGAGTTTGTGAAAAGAAATAGCTTTTTTCGTTAAGGATAAACAGCAAGAATTCATAATATTACAGTGTAAATAAGGATTTTGAGACGTACTATGTGCAAAGTACAGAACAATGAGAATATAGACAAAGAAGAAAGTAGGAATAAGGAAGACTAATATCAACAGATGAATTGGAGAAATTAAAAGAAAATCTGGAAGAACCATTTTGAGGAGCACTAGCGACTCAAGATGATAATAGTGTCCACAAGATGAGATGAAGTCTGTGAGATGAGCCACGGGAGGTAAAGGTGGCTTCTCTGGATCTCTCCGAGCACTGACTTGCATTTTCGGTCGCCCCATCTCATATTCGCCCCTGCCATGATTGCATTCATATTAGATGCGCTTTTATCATCGTCTCATGCGTGACAGCCTCCGTCTCTGAATTTTCATATGCTCGCTTTCTCGTTTTTTTGTTTTTTTGTTTTTTTTTTTTGTTCATCCTTTTCTCACTTCCCTGATTATTTACGTTATTTTTCGTGCCTTCTTATTCAGATATAGTCATTCTGCTTTCCTCGTCTTTTTGTCTCTGACTGTCACTTTATGTGTAGCCATATATGTATGGATTTATATGTCTCCCTTTCCCTCTCCTTTTCCATTTCCACTTCTATTTCCAGGCGCATAACTACCCTTTTCACCTTCCCCTTCCCCTTTCTCCCTCTCTCTCTTTTAAATTTTATATATCATCTTACTCTTCTATTTTACTTTCGGATTTTTTTTTTCTTTTTTCTTTTTAATAGATGACCGTTCTACAATAATTTCCCGGAAGCCCATTTCATTTTTCACACTTCTTTGTGTTATATTTTTCCCTCTTGTAATATGATCCCCTTTTATATTTTCTCTTGTTATTCCTCGTCGTCTCGCTTGCTCTGTCCATCTTTAAGCCGCTTCTAGTTTTCTTTTTTTCTTTTCAGTATTTTTGACCTCCCTTTTCCTTGCTTCATTTCAAAATTTACTCGCTTCAGTGTTCAGTCTGTTTCTTTTTTTCTGTCTTCCTTTTTCCCCCGGATTGTGTTTTTTTTTTTCTCGTTTGTCTCTTCTTTACGTGTTCCCTTTTCTCTTTCTTCGATTTCCTTCGCTCTCTTTCAAGCTCCCACCGCACCTCGTACACCAGCCTTTGGATCCATCTGCTTCTCGTCCTCGTCATTCTCTCTTTTCATCTTTCTTTGGGCACTTTTTTTTCTTCTTCATCTTCAATTTACCCGCTTTTCTTCCAGTTTTCCCTTTTGTCACAGTTTTGTCCTCCTCATTTCCATCTTCCTATTGTCATTCATTTTTTTCTTGCTCTTCCTCCTCCCCTCCTTTAATCTTCCATTAACCGTTTTTCATTCCCTTCTTCTATCTTCCTCTTCCCTATTTTTCATCTCGCCTCTCCTCCTCTTTCCATCTTCCTCCTTCTCGTCCCACTTCACCCGTCGCAGCCCCACTCCCTTCCCCGCCCCAGCCGTCGCGTATCCCCGAATGAGGCACGAGGACGAGTTATGAGGTAGGCGTGGCCCAATGGCAGGGGAAGTCACAGCACGCCTTTGTTATGGCCGTAACTCTCATCTTAAGGTCGCCGGCCCTGTATAAGTGGCGCTCGACCTTTTATATCAATTTCATGATACGGACTTTAACTCTCTCCCTCAGCTGGATCAGCCTTGAGATGGCCCTCCTCCCCCTCCCCTTCAGGTAGCCTCCCTCCTAGCTAGTTCAGTGGGGATTCATGACCAAATGGTTCTCTGCACGTGTTTGCCGCATTTGGTATCCCTGGGCACAGGAGTCCTGGACATTGAGCGATGCCATTCATGAGCCCGGCGAGACACTAAAAACACACCTCTGTGGTCTTCTATTCTAGGAAGACGGATGACCCGAACCTGGTCCAATCAGCTAAGGTCAAGTTTTCTGCACCTTGTTTCATTCATTGGCTCTCATACAATCCCTGTAGCTGCTAGGTAAACAAGTTCTCAGCCTCTCTCTGTTGAACTCTTTGGTAGGTAAAAACTTGGTAATCTATAGCTGAATTGAATGAGACATCGGTTCAGAATGTGCCTGTCCTTAAAACCATGTTTCTGGTTGGCCCTTCCAGTTCTGCAGCCAAATCAAGGAAAAGTATCTGGCGTCGGTTCAGATGACGATTTTGACAGAGGCAAATACACAAGCTTGTCGTTCTCACGATTGAAACCCCGGGGAGGTTTGGTAGAATAGTAAAAAATCCCTTCTGTCGGCATCTGGCTGTGATGGAGATCCTGGAACAAGCCACCCATATCAGCTCAAGGCTTCCTCTAAACCTGGAGCCTCGAAAATGCCTCCCACTTGCTAAGGGTACTGGAGATACAGAGGCAAGTCCGGTTGACGACCCGAATTGCCTTTGTTCCCAAATAACTAGACATAATAATTCCCTGGATGACGGTTTGATTTGCAATATAGCGAGCATAATGTTGTAATCCCTCTGCAATGTGGTAATCGGCGCTGACTGCATTTTCCAATTATTATTCAGATTCATTAAACTTTGGATAAAAAAGGGAAAAAAATAATTTCGAAAATTATTTACGTTCATTTGATTATGTTTGCTTGTTTATTTATTTGCAAGTATATGTGTATATGTGCGTATAAGAGTATGTGTATATGTGTGCTTGAATAGGTAGATTGGCATATGCAAGTGCGTGTGTGTGCGTATGACTGTCTGTCTGTGTGTCTGAGATAATTATAGCTAAGAAGTGACCAGGGTTTTAATAGCAAATACTATAGGAATTATTTAAGAAATTAAATGGCTTTCCGGTATCTCATAGGTATAGGGAAGCTTATTCGTACATAAACGGAATGGTATAAAATGCACCTTGATTTGGTTAACGTTTTTTTTTATATTTACCGAAGCTTATAGAGTTTCTGTTGTTAATCGTTTTTTAAAACTATAGTGGGATTCAATGTTCTGTAAAGGAAGTAATCTTAAACGTTTTATCTTAATATTACCCATTTCAGAATATCGAAAGAATCCTGTTAAGACCAATTTCTACAGACTCACACACACACACACACACACGTATATATATATATATATATATATATATATATATATATATATTTATTTACACATACATACACACACTCACACTCACACTCACACTCACACTCACACTCACACTCACACTCACACTCACACTCACACACACAAACACACTTATATACGTACACAATATATATACATATATACACATTTTATATTATATCATATATATACACAATATATTATATATGCAATATATATAATACACATCTGTAGTATATTGTATGTATATATATATATGTACAGTATATAATATATGTATATATATACTTATGTACATATATACATATGCATATATATACACATATATGCATATAGATACATATATATACTTATACACGCACAAACATATATATGTATATATAAAAGTATATACATATATTTGTACACATGTATATATATTTATACATATGTATGTATATATATCATATACTGTTTATATATACATATAATACACTGCAAGTACATTATACATGATTATATATACATATATACATGTATATATGTGTATCTATACTTATAAATATACATATATATATGTGTGTGTATATGTATGTATATGTACATATGTATATATATGTATACATATACATGTGTATATATGTATATATATATATTATATACTGTAAATATATATATATATATATATATATATATATATAAATATACGTATATACACATATATGTGTATATATATATTTATATATCTACATATATCTATTATGTATAGTATGTATATATACATGTACACATAATAGGTATATATATATACATACGTAATAGGTGCATATAGTATATAATATTTATATATTTATATATTTATATACAGTATATGTATATGTACAGTAAATGTAAATAATATATAATGTATAGTATGTACTATATATTATATATATCATGTATATATGAATATATATATGTATATATATATATGTATATAATACGGTTGTGTGTGTATACAACATTTTCTTCATTGCAGTAAACATTGAACACAGTTCTGCCTAAATGATACCGGTGAGTAACGGGGTTATCGCTAATGAAATTTAGAGACTAATTGCGATAGTGATTGCGATGATTATGGGAAAAAAGCGTGCTAATGAGGAGCGGGGGTTTGTGATGATGATGAAAATGAGGAGCAGGCCATTTGGAAGGAGATTGGTAAAGTCCCCGTGATTGCGTGGATAATAAAGAGGCACTTGTTCCCCGCGAATGAGGGTGACAGAGGCGGGTGTAAAGCCAAGGGCTCGCGAAGGGAAATAAATTGTCTTTTCTCTTCCCCGCGTTGGTTCATAAGCGATGAAGGGAAAAAAGGAAAGAGAAAAAGAGGAAAAAATGAATCGCAAGGAAGAAAAAAAACATGGGTCATTTCAGTTTAAAAAGATGCTTGTCAGTCAAGGAAATGTGGCATTGCTGATGTGTCTGTTCATTTATGTGTGTATCAATATCTAAATCTAAAGCTGTGTCTAGACTTATATCTATATTTTCATCTACTATAGGCCTATATCTATATGATATATTTCTGTATCTAAGTCCGTATATAATTTACATAAATATAAGGTATATTCTATATTGAATATGTTACGTATTTGTCTAGTTATATGGAGGCATATCTACTCATGTCCATCAGTTAATCTGGAGACCGTTTTGTTTTCTGTTTATAGTTCTATTTATTTTTGTCTTTACATATCTCACTCTACCTATGTATGCATCTCTATATTTTTTCATACAATAAATTCATTTACTAGTGATTCGGTGTTACGAGATATTAGATATCAGTCAAACGGCCTGCGCATTGAGAATAATGGTAAGAGATCTTATCTTACGGGAAGATAAGCACTTAATTCAAAAACGTTATCGTCGTTTTCAATTTAATGTTCACAGAGCTAGCATTCATAGCTTGCTCGTAGGTATGACTCGAGCCGTTGTGTGTGCGCGCGTGTGTGTGTGTGTGTGCGTGTGTGTGCGTGTGTGTGTGCGTGTGTGTGTGTGCGCGTGCGCGTGCGCGCGCGCGTGTGTGCTTTAGTTGTGTACGCGTATAGAAAATAAAGTCACGTAATATAATTGTTGGTTCCAGAAAAGGTAAGAGAGACAGGCCAAAATCTGCAAGTACACTAGGAAGAGACCCACGCTCACAGAAAAGGCCAATGGGTGGGCCGGAGTGGAGGAGGAGGAGGAGGAACACGTGGCGACGAGAGCAGACTTATGGGGTGCGGCCGCGTGGTCAAGATGGTAGTCGTGTAGCCCTGAGTGATATGTACGGCGCTGCTTGCCTCGACGGCTACTTGAGGGGCTTCTAATGCTCCCGGAGCTATATGCGCAGATATTTGTGAAAAACGTCTACGGGTAATGCCAGGTCAGAAACAGGGGAGAGGGGGAAGGAGCGAAGGGGACGTCGGGTGGCAAAGGGTACGGTGGAAGATGACTTATTTCACCGAGTTCGAGGCTTTTACGATTCCCCACAATAGGTGGGCGTCGCCTGTTTCATGTACTCGCAGGATAGAATATGGAGGGTTTGCGGTGGGGGTTTCTTTTGGCAAGGACGATTTCGGGAGGGTAGAATGGATCTGAATGGGAGTAGTGTGGTGTGCCTCGGTTGCTGTGGAGTGATGTGTTACATTATGTAAGGAAGAAAGAAGCGGCTAAATGTCGCATAGAAAGGTCATTCTTCCCCTGCTGATATACTCACACACACCCACACCCACCCACAAGGTGCCACTCAGACACACTAACTCACCCACCCACACGGTTCTGCGCGCAAACACAAACTCATTCACCCACTCCCAAGGACACACACACACACACATACACACACACACACACACACACACACACACACACACACACACATATATTGTTCTCCTTTACTAACGTGCCACAGTAAACAACCTACGTGTCAGCCCACACGCCTTTTTCTGTCCACACACCTTTAGTAAAAATGACAATCAAACGACACGCTCATACACCGCCTACCACACCGTTCTCGGGCCCGCCACAACGCCATGAATTAACGCCGCCGGCCCCCGTGTCCCGTGTCCTAAAGTCAGGCTTTTGTCACGCCCAGCAACCACATCCATGGGAATGTGACTTATATTTGATGCCGAAATGTCGTTAATGATAATACAAATTGATACGGTGAATGGATTGATTGGAGATTCTGTATCGATTAGCCTTTTGTGCTGATTCATTTTGGAGAGGAATCGTCAACTTCGCTTATAGACGAGGGTTTCGTCTGGCTCACAAAGTTCGAATGGTGGAAAGTCTTCGGCGGGTCGCGTTTAAGGTAACATGCTCTCGAGTTACGGACACACACACACACACACACACACACACACACACACACACACACACACACACACACACATATATATGGTGGTGGTTCTCAACCCGTCATATCTACGATAGACTCATCTACTACCGTATCTAGGTTTGACTTACCCAGTATATGCAAATCCGTACGTGCTCATGTCCGCTCGCAGGCGATGTGTGCATGAATACACACACACACACACACACGCTCGCATGCGGGGATTTATGTGTACAGTCTCGCGGATATGCTGGGTAAGTCATGACTCTATCGTAGATAAGATGGTGGGTTGAGAACTAACAACAATGGTTACCTAAACATCTACTCCCCTGGGGAAGGATCATTGGTCAGCCACCCCAGTGTAAAAATCCAGTCAACTACCGGATGTGAGCACGGTGCCAAGTTGTTCGTCAAACACCGCATCGGTGATGGCACGAATATGAATATATATACACACTCTATGTGTATGTGCGCGAGCGCGCGTGTGAGTGAGTGTGAGTGTGTGTGTGCGTGTGTGTGTGCGTGTGTGTGTGTGTGTGTGTGTGTGTGTGTGTGTGTGTGTGTGTGTGTGTGTGTAGACACACACACTAATCAGACATATCCACACACACACGCACTCATACACACACACGCACGCACACGCACCCACACTCACACACACACACACACACACACACACACACACACACACACACACACACACACACACAGATCAGGCCTCGAACCTAGGTCACTCCGGGTATGAGACGGGAGGCCCAGTTCTAAACCAACCATGCCACACGACCCACTAAAAGGAGTGTGCAACGAGATCTAACTAGCTCCATAGACTACTATCTACTCATACTTAAGTAATGATAGCGAGGTCTACACACATTCCCCGTGGGCACTCGGTGGAAATTGATTTAGAAATTCGAAACCGAAGACAGTTGTACTGGGGTATATATATGAAAGATGGAATAATGCAATGCTGCAATGATATAAATATATAACAATTTTCCCTCACACACACACATGTACGTGTGTGTACAAACACATACATATGCATACACATGTATATGTATATATATATATATACACCTATTCACTCTGTGTGTGTGTGTGTGTGTGTACGTGTACGTGTTTGCGTTTTTGTGTGTCCAAACACACATGCGCGCACACACATACACTCGCGCGCGCACACACACACACACGTATATGTATGTATACGTATATACATACATGCATATATACATGCATATATACAT
Organism: Penaeus chinensis; assembly: GCF_019202785.1. Taxonomy (NCBI): domain Eukaryota; kingdom Metazoa; phylum Arthropoda; class Malacostraca; order Decapoda; family Penaeidae; genus Penaeus; species Penaeus chinensis. Next base: position 38,362,223 of record NC_061821.1, on the reverse strand, counting down.
ACATAGACACACCGATGAATACATATACATATACACATAAATACAAATCCCCCCCCCCTCACACACATGTATATGTATGTGTGTGTGCATATGCTTATGTAGATTTATATGTATATATATACATGTATATGTATTCGTCTGTGTGTATATATGTATGCATGTACGTACGTACGTTCGCATGCATGTACATGTGTGTGTGTGTGTTTGTGTGTGTGTGTGTGTGTGTGTGTGTGTGTTTATATATAATATAAATATATGTGTATCTAGCCAGAGCATAGCTGGAAATCGTTAATTTATTGAATCTGTTAGAAGAAGCGAAACCATCTAGAAGCATCTATGGCCCTGTTTTTATACGTTACCTCTCATACAAAGTAATATTTATTTTGCCGGAGAGGACATCTTGGCCGAAGAGGTTCCCAGACATAATAAATATCAGCTTGGCATCCTGCTGAGAAGGAAGCCCCATTGTGCAAACTAATGAGGCTTTCACGTGGCAAAGGCTTAAGTTTTTGCAAGCCATGGCTATGCTCTAAGTGAGAGGTGCGTCAGGGTTCGAATGCAGTGGAGTAAGAAGGGATGTGAAGTAGATGCTAAAACGAAGATCACCTCAGGGGTTCGTGCTGAGACGTTTACTGTGGAGATGCAGGTAATGGCCGCGACACGATGGTTGAGTGGAACAGGTGCTACAAGTTAGGAGTTGCAAGTCTTATTTATTTCTATTGGGTGGATGGAGTGCTTGTTTTGGTCCACTTTGGTGAGGAAAATCTTTACTTGTCTGTCTATTGGTATACTATTTCCCGAGAACATCTTTTATTATACATAGTAGATAGATCGAAGGATAGATTGAAGATAGATCGCCCTCCAAGCCACTTCTGATTTGGCTGAAGCATAAAATCTTGGTAAAGCTCGCTTCCAAAAAAAAAAAAAAAAAAAAAAAAAAAAAGCCTTTAAGCCTGTGTCTCGAGGAAGCAGAGTAATGGCGAACCCTTTTGTTACGGTCGCGTCTAAGGGATCAAGAAGTTTTGGCTCCTGTATTTGAAGAGGGTATCTAAGTTTCCCTGTATGAGCGAAACTCACAACTCATGAGAATGGACCGATAACTGTAAAAACGATAAGGGGTGAAATATTAGTAAGGAAAATGTGTGAGGGGAGTCATGCAAGACGAGAAGGAGGGAGAGAGATAAGAATTGCGAGAAAAAGGGAGACGAAACTAACCACATTCACATTCCTCTTATCAATGTTTCTTGACTTAGTGAATTATTTGCTTCATATTAAAACAGTTTGTTCACAAATACATTTCGTCCTACTTTACAATTAATTGTTTTTTGTTTTTTTTTTAAACTAAACTAGGTTAATCAGATTTTAAGAAGTGAAGCTTCAAAAGTTCGCCCACTATATAAGAAAACCTGTGTAAGGTTGCACGGTTTCAGACCTTCACACTAAGTAGAGAATTTTCTATGGGGACAATAACTTTTGAATATTACATATCTGGACACACACACACACAAACAAAAACAAAACACTATCAACAACAGCAAAAAAGCCTACGCAATTGGGTCACAGAGTAAAAGAGGCTTCGCCAACTAGGCACATTTACTCCTGGAATTTCTTGAAAGATCTTTAATTAAAGTTACATGCTGGTTTAGAATGTGTATGTGTGTGTGCACGCGCAAACGCGTATCTGTATACACATATACAAGTATACATTTATGCATACATACATACATACATACATACATACATACACGCAGTCACGCACACACAAATGCATGCACGCAAGCACGAACACACACATATACATTTAGACATATATTATATATATATGCAAACATGGATACATATACTTATATATACTTACAAACAAACATATATGTATATATATATGTATGCGTGGGTAAGTGAATGAATGAATGAGTGTGAGATCGAGTGCGAGTGTAAGTGTAAGTATAAGCCGGAGCGTAATTATAAGTGCACGTGTGAGAGTATGTGTTTGCATGTATGCGTATGTATAGATGTATACATATACATATGTAATATATGTATACGTATACATGTGTGTATATATAGGTATAAATATACATATGTATATATGCATATATGCATATCTATATCTATTATATACATATTTGCAAATATACATATACACATATATATTATTTGTGCGTGTGCACGTGGCGCGCACGCGCGCGTGTGTGTGTGTGTGTGTGTGTGTGTCTGTGTGTGTAAATATGTGTCTTTATGTGTGTGTGCGCGCGTCTGTGTATACATGTGTGTATGTGCGTATGCGTGCGTGTACGTGCGTGTTTAAAACATTGCGATATTGTTTAATTTCTTATTGTGGTTGCTTTCCTTTTCGTCTTTGTGTACACGTGTGTTTGTATTCATGTATGTATATATACATATACATATATATGATATATATACATACATACATATATATATATACATATATACATATACATATATACATGCACACAGCACACACACACACACACACACACACACACACACACACACACACACACACACACACACACACACACACACACACACACATATGGAATATATTAGTGTGTGATTATTATCATTTGACAAGAAAATATATTTAGACTGTATTTCTTAATTTCTCTAAGACAAGAAACAAGGTAAGCGGAGCTGCCTTAAATCTTCGATGCCTGTCCCGGTTGAGAAAAGTCTTTCCCTTCCTTCGGAGCTGTGTGAAGCGGATAAAAGGATTAAACAACAATATATTTTTCTCTCGTTGTACTCTACCGAGGTCTGGATAAAAAAAAATGGCTGAAGAGCAAATGCCATGAATTGCAAATGAAAATGAAAATTAAAAATAAAATAAAATTGAAAAAGAAAATTTAAAAAAATGAAAATTAACAAAAATCCGGTGAAAATTTAAAAAATCTGAACTTGGAAGGAAAATTTGTTCTAATGCGTTTCCTTTTTGTGTGTGTGTGTGTGTGTGTGTGTGTGTGTGTGCAGACGCGTATCTGTATACACATATACATACATACATACATACATACATACATACATACACGCAGTCACGCACACACATATGCATGTACGCAAACACGAACACACGCATATACATTTAGACATATATTATATATATGCAAACATGGATACATATACTTATATATACTTACAAACAAACATATATGTATATGTAAATGCTGCGTTTTTGGAACTATAATTTTAATTAAACATGTTATTTTTGAAAATTAGAATAATGTGTTGCTTCTTAAAGGCAAATATCCTGAGATTTGACTTTTTTATGTGTCCATTTAATTTTAAGCAATACATCGCAAATGCCAGAAGTACTCAAGGTTGTTGCTAGAGGTAGTAGGATAGCCTTACTCTTCGTGATGGAATGATTTAACAAGAAGCAAGAAGCAAGCCAGGTAAAACTCTTGCATTAACTCATCTTCACTCTGTTGTAGAGTGCGTTTGTATTGCTTAACTCCACGCAGTGAAATGAGTAAACCGGGCGTTATGTGAGAAGAAATTCCTTTGCGTTTGTGATCCCCCAAAGCATCGAACTCTTCAAGAGGAAATAACCGATGTTATGAATTTTTCAACAAAGGTACTGATAATTTCTTAAATACTATTTTCATTTAGTATTTCAGTTAACATCAACTTGTTCAGTTATATGACCCCCCCCTCTCTCTCTCTCTCCCTCCCTCCCTCTCTCCCCCCCTCTCCCTCTCCCTCTCCCTCTCCCTCCCTCCCTCTCCCTCTCCCTAACACACACACACACACACACACACACACACACACACACACACACACACACACACACACACACTCATGTGCACGTGACTATATACACACACACATGCATATGTATGTATCTCTTTATATACTCATACATATACATATACACATACACAGAAACACACGTTACTTATTCAAAGTAAAAATACATATGTGTTTATGCACATATATGACGGAATATCAAATGCAAGCTGGAACACAAATTCATTTGGTTTGGAAAAGTTAATTATTCGCACTAGCTGAAAAAGCAATTACACAGATATTGTAATTTCTGAACATAATAGAAATAACATGAATTATAGACAGAAGGAGAAAGAGAAAGAGAAATAAAGAAAGAAAGAAAGAAAAGGCCATATACGCTTCCTTAAGAATCTTTTACATTGAGATCCGAGATTTCGCCTCTCGTATTCTCAGGCGAAAGATTATGCGTCGCTCATATGTTTTTATAATCAGGACTTGTTCTTCCGTCACAAGAATTCGAATCAAAGCCTGTAGATTTGCAATTCTTCGGGAATTTTAGGAAGAAAGCATTCAAAGAAGGGAAAAGCTTTTTTGTTTCTTTTTTTTCTTTGCTTCTTAGGTTTATCTGTCTGACTTAGTGAGTTTTGTTACTATTTATTTATCTGGTTATAAGTTTTGTACATGCATATGTTTGTAAAGTTTATAACAGGAAGAGTGTCGATTAGTGATGGTGATTATATCGGTAATATCAGTAGTAGTAAATAATAATGATAGATAGCAATCAAAATAATCATAATACGAATGACAGACGAAAATCATAACGATGATAAGAATAGATAAAAATCGGCGTAAGAGACTAAGACATTCCGTGTCCCGCATCGATCCGACCTTGAGACCAGATGACATCCTGGGGTTGGAACCTCCGCGTCCGATGTTGGCGATGATGCTGCCTCCTTGTTGTTGAGGATTCGCTTCATTATCCTCCTCTGACAGCTTTTTAATTTTCTCCGAGGTGACGTTCGTGAAAGATCTTCCTTTTTTTTTTTATATTGTCAAGAGTATGCTAGGCTACATTGTTGGATATTCGTATCTTGCAAAGTTTGATATCACCGGTGTATGATTTGATTTGATATTTTTTCTTTTCTTTCGTTCCTTTCAATCGTTTTCCGTACTTATCTGAAACACATTACCTCATATTTTAACAGCAAATATATATATATTTTTAAAATTCATGGTAGAATATTCTAAGGCTGAAGGATTAAAATTGCATTCGACATTGAATTGCAACTTGTTTTCTGTTGTGAAATATGAACTGCGTTTTCTCTCAAGATTTTCGCCTTGGGGGATTCGGGTTTCCGTCTAGCTCTGTGTCCTTGGAAACTGAGAAAGCCTTGAATCCCCCCTTCTTCTTCTTCTTCTTCTTCTTCTTCTTCTTCTTCTTCTACTTCTTCATCTTCTTCTTCTTCTCCTTCTTCTTCTTCTTCTTCTACTTCCTTTTTTTTTTTTTTTTTTTTTTTTTTTTTTTTTTACTAATGGCTATTTCCTAGACCGTAACTAATAAACGCATTTCTCTTATTGAGAAATACAAAATGATTACATGGATTTGTTGTACATATCGATATGAAAATATATTGGCACGATGAGTTATGGACTATTTTGGGAGGGCCAGAAAAAGGATAAAAAAGGATCAAATGTTTGGTTTAGGGTTTTTAATCCTATTCACTCATAGAGGTTCAAAATCTTAGTTTTAGATAATTAATGTCTACCTAGCCATATATTGCATGTACAGACATATCAAATCTGATTTGTATTTTATTCAATACTGTTGGTTTTATATCGTTTCATAAAATTCCCTTTAACTCATTTCGAATCACTGTAATGCTGAAGTTTGTCATTAGCGATGCGTATCAGTATTTTTGTTAGTAATATTAATAGATATAGATATAGAAATAAGTATTATATGTGTTAACTCTATAAATTAGTAAATATACTTATGTTTGGGATTTGTTTTTATGGTACGGCCAATACAGTACTGTATACACGTGCGCAGAAAAGAAGAAAATCAAATAAACAAACTTGCACGATTACAGTTGAACACACATTCGGCTGTAACACCATCAACTTTAAGTCGTCGGTGTTGGAATTAAAGGGACTGAAGTAGGGAGATCCAATGTGATTCATTTTCATTGTTTTCAAATAGTTAATCTTAGTCTTAATAAAGTTGTTCGGATTGGCATATATGCTTTGTTAAAACAAATTGCTCGCGCGTGCTGTGGACAGAGAAAAAAACAATTTATGTCAGGAAAAGGAAATTTGGAATATTGGTGCAAGGGGACAAGCGCATAGACAAACATACACACATACACACTTATTAATTGCACTTGCAAGCGCATATACAAACATATACTGCAAACCGATACCTATGCATAAAGAATGTTCTATGCAATTCCAAACATTCGTGCATGTTGCATGACAAAATTTCCAAAGATCTGATTGCCCCAAATCCTAAACTTCACAGCAACACCACTTGTAGGATATAATGGAAGCCGGTGTTGCCCATAACCATCCCATCCCATGATCCTCGCCTCCTTAGTGGGTGTAAAAGCTCCGTAGGATCAGGGCTTTCTTAGATGTAGTTCTAGATTTCACTAATCGCCATGTATAAAAAAGAACAAAAGCTGGGGTGTTGCTGTTCAGAATGCCATACCCCTATACGATTATAACCATAATTAATGATGAACAATACTGGACTATTCTAACAAAGCCAGGCTTTAAGCCTCCAACTACAAACCAAGTCGAGCAAATCCCTTGCTAATCGGGATCCTCAGAGGCAAAACTGTCAGAGACACTCGCTTCCTACTATTGCTTTCCTGTCCCATCTCTCTTGTTTTCTTTCTCACTCTCCCTTTTCTCACAGCTCCCCCCACATCTCTCTTTGTCTGTATGGTGTCGGTCTCTCTCTCTCTCTCTCTGTATATATATGTATATGTATATGTATATGCGCGCACACACGCACACGCACACGCACACGCACACGCACACGCACACGCACACGCACGCACACACACACACACTCACACACACACACACACACACACACACACTTCCTCCTTCCTTTCTTATCTCTTTATCTTTGTCAGTCTGCCTCTACGTATAGATCTCATTACCCAGAGTCCTTTGAGTATAATCTCCAGCACGAGAACGCCTGAAACCTTACATGAAGGCATAGTAAATGACATAGGAGCTAGCGTCATCTATGGGATTCCCGTGTATATTTTTTTTTTTAACAAAGGTATAACACAGTGTAACTGATATATATATATATATATATATATATGTATATATATATATATAAGGATTATAAATACTATTATCATTGCAGTTATTTAATCTCTAATCTAGTGTTAACATTTTGTTTCAGTATATCGGTCAACGTCAAACAAGTGAACGAATGAATGAAATATGTTCAGTTCTTATGGATGATTAGGCAATTTAGTATACGAAACCTGATGCATGCATTCACAACTCAGGAATTAATCTAAAGATATTAAGTGAAATCAATGATTGTAGGCTTAGAGGGTCAGACGCGGCTTGGCAAAATGCCGCCCACACGCCTGGCCTCTTCGGTTTCTGCCGAATGCTGGTCACGACCCAGCTGCGGTTATCTTTTGATTCTTATTGTCCCTTCGTGAACCCTCTTTATCCGCCCTCCCCCCCCCCCCCTCTCTTTCTCTCCATATATATATTTGTATATGTGCGAATGCATATACACATAAATATACATGGACATCTACATATATGAACTGCACACATACTACATTACACACACACCCAGAAAGTGGGGACAACAGACAAATAAGTAAAATAGTAACACTCAGTGCCTGTGTATTTCTTAGATGTTCTCTCCCATCCCCATGTATGTTTGTATCTGAGCTCATATACAGTCTTATGAGCGTATAACATTAGCATTCGACGCAGGGAGGCACGATAGCTGGAGCCCTAAGCTTTTCACTGGCCCGGAAAAGAGGAACAATATCATATATTTATTCAGTATCAGTAGTTATCTCGAAGTAAGGGGACACCGAAATGCCATTTTCTGCCACCTTTTGAAATAGAAAGAATTGGATTTATTCCTTTGATATTGATGTTCTTTTATGTTTCAGCTCTGTGTCTATCTCTCTCTTTCTCACCCCCTTCCCATACTCTCTCTCTCTTCCTCCTTTTCTTTCACTCCATCTCTTTTCTCTCCCCCCCCCCCTCCTCTCTTTCTCCTTACCTTCTTTCTCTTTTTATGCCTTGATTCGGCGGTGCCAGCAGCTGTCAGAAAAGACCGCAATCTGGTGTCTGGACTTTTTCTCTCATAGACCTAGTGATATTTCTTTTTCCCTTCTTTCTTCTGTCTTCTCTTATCCCAAATATAAAAACAGTTTTAATAATTCATACGTTATTCTTCTAAATATGCATTTCTGCCAGCCTCTCCCCCTTCCTATATTTTCAAAAGATATTTTAGTTGGATTTATAGTATAACATATTTAAAGGTACGTTTTTGTTCTAAACTGCAGCATTCATAAGGTATTTTATCTATTTATTTGTACAGAAATGCCACTGCATCCCACTCCCATTTCTGCACACATCCCAAAGAGACATGGATAAGATTTTTATAACTATGATTAGTATACCGAAATAGAAGCGAAACAATAAGGAAATGTCCTTTTATCTTTCAACAATACCGGATGCCCCGAGCACGGAGGATTGGCTTGTTACAGAGCATTGAGTTCTGTTAACATTTTAGTCTGTATTTTTTTTTCCTATTCGAGGGGGTGGGGGTATTTACAGAAGATGCAGTATAACCATTTTCTCTATATGTGCAGAAAGAATGGCAAGCGCATGCGACTGTTAAATTTCATTCAATTCCTTTCTATTTTTCTTTGTCTATGTATCTAACTACCTATACCAGTCAACATATGTATGTATATATGAATATGTACATATGCGCGCGCGCGCACGAACATACGCACACGCACACACGCACACACACACACACACACACATAAATATATTGATCCAATTATACATAGGGAACATCGCCGTCTAGTCCGAACAGTGACGCAACGAACGGAAGTCTGAAGCTGATTGCCATTCTCAGCTTTATTTATAATAATCAAGTCATAGACTACATGGGATTCCATCACATATATAGAATCGATAAGCATGAACTGCAACCGAAGGATATCGGAACCGCCGTCAGTCTCATCCACACAATTCCTCTATTTCCTGGAAGTCTGGCCAGATTTCCACTCCCTTCAGGCTCCGTCAAAATGGAAGTAATGAGGCAAATATGATGGACTCGGAATAACATCCTCTGCCTTCAAGGGAAGTCCTATTACCTTCGCCGACTCTTTTCAAATGTCTCTTGACAGAAGTGATCACGGGGTAAAAATTACGCTATTGTCAGAGATGCATTCTATTCGAAATACTCGTTTTCTGTTTGGGGCAGTGATAATTACTTGAGGGTTGCTTATTATTAATCACAATGAACATTTTGTATTATATATAAAAGAGATTTTTAAATATGCATAATTAAAAGTTCAACAAGTGGAAATGATCTATCCTTACGTTAAGTGACCCTAGAGCTTGTTGGTTGGTTCAGATAACTTCTCGGGATGGTCAAAGCAAAGCCCTCGCGTAGCATCGTTTGGTTAGCCATGATGGCTTCCGAACAAGATGGCTATTGAATCTGATTGACAGGCTTTGGTCAATTCTGTATCACTGATCTCCATATCACCAGCAAACATCTTGATATACACAGCTAGCTCTGTCACTTCGCTTCTCGGCTTCTCTGTCTTTGGAATAGTCAACCATAGAGTTAGGAACATGCATTTTACTGCATGCATGTTCATACATGCTATTAACATGTATGAACATGTTAATAGCATGTATAAACACGTGTAAATTTTAATAAATCTCAGTGATGATTGGTAGCTCACACACATCAAATTCACGAAGCTTATTAATATAATAATTTCTTATTCTTCTCTTTATGAATAGAATATCGAATGTCTTGGCACCAAGAAAGATTGCCCGACAGCCTTTAGAAATACATTTCGAATGATATAAGTCAACTTATCAGGGATTCCGAGAGTTGGTGACTAAACTGATAATCATACCATAGTAAAGATAATAAAATGGTTACAACAACAGTAACGAGGATAATGTTGATTTTTTAGATAATTGATTTAATGAAAACGGTGATAATATTGATAAAAGAATAGTAATAGTGATAAAGATTATAGTAATAATATAGATGGAATTCTGAATCTGAAAAGCAAATGGAAATAATCAGACGAACAAAGAAAAGAGCCTGATGGTAATTTTTGTGAACACGAAAAAGATAAAATTATTCCACTTCTGTTGCGAATCTTGAATTATTTTTTTCTTTGATTTATTGCATATCTAGAAATTCCCGTTCTAAATAATTATAATAGCAACGATAATAAAATAATGATAATAATAAAAGTAATAGTGATAATGATAATGATAATGACTGATAAAACAATTACAGTAACACTAATAATAGTAATAATAATGACGATAATAATATTGGCAGTAGTGATAGCAGTAATAGATATAACAATAGCAATAATAATAATGACAAAATTGATAATGATCATTGTTATGACTGACAGTTATATGATAATAATTCTGTGATAATGATAATTATATTAAAAATATTGATAATAGAATTATGATATTGGTAATGATAAACGCTAATAATATAAATATTAATAATGATAAGAATTATGTCATCAAAATTATCAGTAATACCATTAATCTGATGATTATGGTAACAAAAATATGGTTAGATTTATTAATAATGTTTTTCAATAGTAATAGTAAAATAACATTTCCACCGAGAAGATGCCATTCTCACTCAACAAGCAGACACTCACCATTGACTGTGTGCTTCTGACAAGAGCTATTCATATGCTAATGCCTAAAAGATTTCAGACTGAGAGGAACATAAGAGCTCTTAAATGCGAGGGGTTGAGAGAGCCTAAGGATAGGAAAGAAGGGTGTGCAAGTGAAGGGTGGAAGGAAGGGTTCAGGGAAGGAAGGAAGGAAGGAAGGAGGGGGAGGCCGAAGTAAAATTGGGTGTCAGGGATTTGGAATTTAGGAGAGAAGGAAAAGGCATTAAAGTAAAATATACGAGGGAGACAGTCAGGTAAGGAAAGGGAATATTTGTGATATACTTTTAGGTACTGGGTTAGAGTGAAATGTTTTGACATTTTTTGATTTCGGAATTAGGGTTGTTTCGGTAGGGAAGGCATACCTTTCTTGATTTTCATTCGTCGTCTATTTCTTTCAAAAGTAAGCTAGAGGATAGATTTGTAAAGGGGCCCAAATTGCCGATAATGGATCAGTTGGTATAAATTCCAAGTGATATATATGTGTATATATATATATATATATATATATATATATATATATATATATATAGGATGTTTTACTCATTGTCACTTTTCTTGTAAAGTGACAATGTTTGAAGATTAACGTGTTTAACCCAGCGAATTGTTGCAGCCCACACTTATTTGTGAATACTCTATTCTCTGTACCTCTTTCCCAAAGACGGTAAATCATTAATGTATCCATGTCCATTCTATCGCTACACAGAAAAGAAATAAATCCCGAGCGAAATTCTGTTATCAGTACAAAACAAACATATTGCAAATTGAAAAAGTTTTGCTAGTGTGTTGTCGATTAAAAAACATTGCTCTCTTTGCATCCTGGGAATAAGTGACACATGGAAAGTCAATTTCCTGAATCATATCAGAGTGATTGCTTGTCATTGACAGAGAATTAATTTTCGGTTCGTTCTATTGTTTCACTGAAAGCGAAAGGCGAAAAGTGGAAAGAGAATGGTATTTTAAGAGAGCAGAATAAAGCAAAAAGGAAGGAAACACACACACACACACACGTGTGTGTGTGTGTTTCTTTGTAGCTATTCTGGGGCGAAAAGAAAAGGTTTCCTCTCCCGATCTGGTACTTCTCTTTATTCCCCGAGGGACAGCGAGGAAGTTCGATGTTTACAGCCACCTTACAAGGCGAGGGCGGGACTCCGAGGACTCCGCGACTTGCGTAAAGCATAGGCAAGAAAAGTCAATGGGAGAGGAGGCGTTGCGGGGTTGCTGGTCAGACTTTAAGAGGAAGGGGTTGGGTGGAAAGCGTTTGAGGAAACGTCTGTGTTAAGAAGGAAGAGAACAACTATGGAAGAGGAGAGGAAAGGGACTAATAAAAGTGTTCGAGTCAGACGAGAGTAAGATGATTCACCAATTTCTTTTATACATCAATAGGCTGGTACTGACAGAGATTGGCATCCACAAGACCCAACAAACATTAAAGGACGTCGGAAGTAACAGTGATTATCTTACAATCTCTAGCAAGATATACATATTCATTAGTCTAGTCACATGCTACTATTTGGCTTCTCCATGTCTTGGCCTCTGATTCCCTCATCAAGCCGGTCGTTATGTTTATAATGGTCTGAAGAAGTTCTACATCTCTTTCAAGTTTGAGACTGTACATTACGGTAGTATATATATATATTATATATATATGTGTGTGTGTGTGTGTGTGTGTGTGTGTGTGTGTGTGTGTGTGTGTGTGTGTGTGTGTGTGTACATACATATATACATATACATATATACACATAAACATCTATAACCATATACATATGTCTATATATATGTATATTTATATATATAATACACACGCACGCACGCCCGCATACAGATATGCATATACAATATATGTAGATAAAAGTATAAATATAAATACATTTGTGTGTGTGTATATATACATATATATATATATATATATATATATATATATATATATATATATTGTGTGTGTGTGCCTGTGTGCGTATGTATATGTATGTGTGTGTATGAATATATGTTTTTATATATATCTGTGTGTGCGCGTGTATGTATATATATATATGTATATATATATCTATATACACATATGTGTGTATATGTATATATACATATTTATACATATACGTATATGAGTATATATGTATATGTACATACACACATAGACAAGTATACTGTGTGTGATTGTATATGTATATAGACATACATATGTGAAAATATACATATGCACATACACATCCATATATATGTGAGTGTGTTTATGTATACATTTATTTATATATGTATGTATTTCTTTCATATTTAGATATACACATACAGTGTACACAAACACATATATATGAATATTTGTTAACACATATATATACTGCACATATATGCATTTAAGTTACACACACACACACACACACACACACACACATAAGAAAAGAAAAAGTGAAAAAAAAATACACTAAAAGATCCTCCTCTGCTTTATCGAGGGGCATTTGTTCTTAAAAAAATGAGAGCGTTTATCATATACAGAGAGAGTCAACCGCTGGGAGCAATCGCGGATTCCTTTACTTCAGGTGCTAATGTCCCTGTTGCGTGGCTCAGCCTTTTCATCCCTGCTGTAACTGCGTTTTAGAACAGAATGTGGGAAAGTTGTTTTATGCTTTGCGCGATGATTGTTTTTATCTATATCTTTTATCTTCCGCTTCTAGTTAACTGGTTAGGTGCCTGTCTATTCATCTTTATATCTGTCAATTGACTATTTATCTATCAGTTTACCTATATGTCTGCCATTTTTAATGTGTGTGCGCGCGTCTTTGTGTATGTGTATGTGCGTGGGTAAATTCGCGCGCGCGCGTTTGCAGAAAATGGAACTATATATATAAAATCGACAAAATCAATATGCTGGAAAGTTAAATCCTCCCGGATGTCTCTAGAATGTGTGTGTGCCAGCATTAGTGCTGATATACATAAACATGCATATAGATAAATAAATTAATATATATACACATATACATACATGTACATACCAAGAGTGAGAGAGAGAAAGAGAGAAAGAGAAAAATAAATGTATAGATAAACTGATATACACACAAAAACACACATATGTGTACGTGCGTGTGCGTGATCCTGTATATATATTTATATATGTTGTAAGGGTATATTCTATATTTGGATCTTATTTTTGCAGAAATATCCTTGAATTCTGTCTGTTCTCTCTATACACGGGGAATATATATATGAGGTTCATTGAAAAATTATAAACCTTAAACCATTTATTTTAGGGGCTTACAAGTATTATAAATAAAACATTTATAGAAAATAAAAGGAAAATCAATATCACTTCCACTTTCAATAATGCACTTCACGGTCATGTCAATATTTCCTACAGGCTCTTTTCTACTTTTCAACGTCACTTCGAGCAACATCCAGTTGTAAACGTTCAATGATGTAGGGTTCAAAGTCCAGCCACTGTCTTGTGGTTGCAGAATGTGGTGTGAACATCAACACTGACATATACAATCCTCATATACACTAACAAACATAAGTAGTTTCAAAATCTTAAGGCGTTCCATAATGCACTAATGCATTATATCTATGGATTAGTTTAATATGCAATAAATTTCATTAATATATGATACTCAATATTCATCCTCAGGGTAGTCACTTTATAGATGGAAGTAAAATACGCTGTCACTGCTACTGTCTATAACCAGTTCAGTTATCCACAGCTACTCCAGAACACCTCGCCACCTTCCACGCGCGATTTTCTCACAACAAACATACACACACACACCTAAACACTCAGAAGCAGGTCGTCAATGCTTATATATATGTGTGTGTGTTTGTATGTATATATATGTATATATGTGTGCGTATGTGTGTGTGTGTGCATATGTTCATACAGTACATGCATATATATATATATATGTATTTATATATATATGTGTATGTATTTATATACATGTTCATACAGTACATACATATATATGTGTGTTTGTATATATATATATGTGTGTGTGTGTATAGTGTGTTTGTTTGAGTGTATATGTATACAGTACATATGTCTATATATGTATATATAGGTATGCATATATGTGTATATATATATGTATGCATATATATGCATATATGTAGTGGACTCTGGACTCCGACCCTCATGGTCCCGAGTTCAATTCCCCGCCGCAGCAGTCGTCAAAAGGCCTGCGCTCTGACTGCTGACTCGAGCCCGATCTCACGGCGAGAAAACGACATATAGCCTTATGAAGTCAAACGCTGGTATCGCACCGAACCGTGGTTGATTAGAAAGGGCATCCAATCAGACAAGGGTGGCACGGCCTCTCAATAGTGAACTGAGAGAGGCCTATGTCCTGCGGCGGAATGAATGGCTGTTGGGAAAAAAAACAGAAAAAAATATGTAGTTATGTATGAATATGTGTGTGTGTAGCTATGTATGTAAGCATATATCTGTATATATACATACATTTGCATTTCATTTATGAATTCATACAGTGTGCATATGGCCAGACACAGTATGAATTCTGCAATTGCAAATATCACCTTTCCAGCTAGATTTCATGTGCTTTTTATCGTTTTTATATTGACAGACAGAAGATTGGGGAGCAGAAGGTAAGATAAATAAGTGACACAAATGAAAATTGGGAAAGCAGGGGAGGAAAACGGGAAGACTTACTTTTATGGAACCGAAAGAAATATAAATATAAAACGGCAATCAATTCACCTTACTTTTGCAGTGTTACTGAAATACTGTCATTAAACTATGAAAATCCTTTTTATACCATGCCTGACCCATAAAGAATGAATTGAAAAAGCCGTGATTGCAGAGCCACACCCGTACAGCGCGAACCGATGGCTGTTTCGTG
Organism: Penaeus chinensis; assembly: GCF_019202785.1. Lineage (NCBI taxonomy): Eukaryota > Metazoa > Arthropoda > Malacostraca > Decapoda > Penaeidae > Penaeus > Penaeus chinensis. The sequence goes on along the minus strand of NC_061821.1, from coordinate 38,346,670 downwards.
TGAACACAGCAAAGCCATTTCCTGTGTCTTGTTTCAAATGCTGAGGTTCGCTTTTTATCTCGAAATCGTACTGCATTTGCGTCTTAGAACGTATTTTACCAGTTGATATTTCTTTCCCTTAGAGGTTCCAAGAAATACGATAGTTTTCATTTAATTATCTTAAAGTAACTAGTAGTGGCTTGCGAAGTTCCAGTTGTGTAATACGATGCTGGTTACGTTAGTGTGCTTCATTTTCGCTTAAGTCTTTCCCTTGGATGACCAACAAATGCTAATGATAAGGTTTGTTTACTCGCCTAGCTTCCTCTATTTATTTCGTATTTCGCTTTACTGAACTTTCAATTCAAATGTTGCTTCAGACCATTTCACAAAACACGATGTAGAAAATAATCATAAACATTTTCACACGTTATCTTTGATCTGTATGAGAAAACCTCGATTGCGGCATCACAGGATAGACAGGGGGACGCAATGCTGCAGTCGCATGAAGCCCTAATATAAAACATAAAAGCTATAAAAGCAGCAAGGCACAAAGAGCAATGACTCCACACTTTTTTTTTCATAAAAGAATTCTCTCTCTCTCTCTGTATATATATGTATATCATACATATATACATATATATTTGTATATATATGTGTATCTAACTATCTATCTATATATATCTATATGTACATATATATATATTGCGAACCATGATAAGAAAACAGTCAAATGAGAATTTGATATTGTCATTTTCTACATCATTATGAACAATATCTTCATAATTTTCTGTATTATTATCATATTTTTGTTATTTTTATCAATATCATGATTATGATTAATATAATTACAATCATTCTAATGGCAATTATCTTGAAAGTTATTATATTTTATTATATTTGCTTCATGATAAGTATATAAGTTTGTAAGTAATATATCCTTTCTTTAATTTTCGTAACCTCGGTTTTTTTTTTCTATTCCTGGAGTTTAACGATCCATAAGCCGATCTCGGCATCCCCATAAAGCTTATGATATTACAGATATTATTCCCAACTACTCAATTCATCAAAGTTTTCCCTTCCCTAAACCTCGTAAATATGGCCTTTGGCATTCTCTCACACGTTCACAAATACTAAAGTCCGTCAGGGTCCTCGTCTACGTCTCTCATATTCGCGTGCTCCTCTTCCCCCAAGCAACCAACTTTACTGTAGTTTCCGCTCAAATAGTATCCACATTTTCCGTCAGATCTCGCCTATATATTCCTTTAAGCTTCTTCGGACGAAATGCTGAGTGACGGAACCTTATCGATTTTGGTGATGGCGTCCCTAATCCCTGGGAGTCCTTGCAGGTGGCCCGTCGGAAGCCCTTGTACCTTCCGTGGCACCGGTTGATGGGGGAGGAAAAAGGAGGAAAAGGGGTAGGAAGAGGGTACGGGAGGAAAGTGGGACAAAGAAGGAAAGGGGAAGGGAGAAGGGATGGGCGACAGGAGAGAAAGGTGGCAAAAGGAAAGATATAAAAGAAGAACGAAGGAAAAAATAAAGGGTGAAGGAGAGAGAATATGTATATATGTATATGTACGTATTCATATATATACTTTGTATATATTTGTGTATAAATATATGGATATATATTGACATACACACACATGTATGTATGCATATAAACATGTATATACATATAAATGCGTATGTATACATATATGCATGTACATATATATATACATATACATATACATATACATATATACGTATATGTGCATACACACACGCACACACACACACACACACACACACACACACACATATGATATATATTTATATATATGTATACATATATTTATATATATGTATACATATATTGTGTGTATATGTATATGTATATATATGTATATACATATACATGTATATATACATATATAGAAATATATGTACACATCTCTATGTCTGTGTGTGTGTGTATGTATGTATGTATGTGTATGTGTATGTGTATGTGTATGTGTATGTGTGTGTATTTATATATACACGCACATACATAGATGTGCACTTACATATATATACAGATAATTACATATATATAGATAGATACTTATATATATATGTATATATGATATATATCTATATCTATCTATCTATATATATAGATAGATATGATATATATCTATATCTATCTATCTATATATATCTATATCTATCTATCTATATATATATATATATATGAATACATACATTTATAGAAACGTATACAAACATGGATGCGCACAATTTATATATGTGTGTGTAAATGAATATATGTGTGTGTGTGTGTGTGTGTGTGTATGTGTGTGCTTGTGTGCTTGTGTGTGGAAAAGATGTATGTATACTTATATATGTAAGTAAATATAGATATATACATATATATGTAAATATAAATATTGTATATATACTGTATACACGCATATACAGACACATACACACACACACATACACATATATGTATGAGTGCGTGTATGCATGTAAATGTGTGTGTGTATATATATAAGTATATATATAACATAAACACACACACACACACAAATATGTATATGCATAGATATATATTTATTTATACATTTATGTATTTCTTTACATTTATGTATGTATGTATATACATACATGATGAATATCTGGCAATGAATAAGAGAGGTGTCGTGGTGAGGTCAGTGATAAAAAGTGCTAAAATTACGAGTCAGTAGTGATTTGTGATAGTGCTACATAAGAAAGATTTGTGAATATATATGATACTCCAACCAAAATAGAAATAATAATTCATCCTAACGTCTCATAAGTCTAGAAAATCCAATATTGGACCATGCATACGTGGACCTTTAAACTAAAAGGAGTACCAGAAAGTACCAACTAGGGCTAGGATCCATTACCGGGCTAAATAAGTTCATACGGTTCTCATTGAGAGTGACACTGAATAGATAATACACCCCCCCCCCCCGAAAAAGATTAAAGTGCGAAATCATCAGAAAATGACAAGCATCACCTGCCCCCATACCCATAGGACACCGAGTAACAGTACCAAATCACACATGTATTACAGTTTTCCCTAAGTAGATTCGTTAAGGAACAGCCAATCTGCCACTATGTAAGTACAGTACATCACAAAATCAGGTAGGTTTAAACATGATTACCATAAAGCGATACGTATATTCAGCCATTCAACAGATCCGCCAGATAAACTATGCATTAACGAAGTGTAAATGAAGCAATGGAACCTCAGTTGAGTGCCAGATGCTGACTCCACGACCTGTGGCCGCGGTCGGCCGAGGGTGCACGCCGGTTAAAGAATGCGGCACTTGTCTGAAAAACTGCCAGATACAAAATCACCTTTCTAACTTCCTCGAACCCTTAACCCCATCCTTACCCATTCCAACATCGTCCTAAATCCTCCTCTCCCACATCACCCGCCTCCTTTCCTCACCCTTTCTGCTGCAACCTTACAATTTATTCACATTATAATGAATGGGCTCATTATAAGGAACTGCGTATGTGCGCTCAGGCAGACACTGTTCAAACGTTTGTGCACGAGTACGAGCGCGTATGCACGGAAATGCGCAGGGGTATATGTGCGCATGTGCATGTGTGTTTGTGCATGTGTCCATGTGTGTGTGTGTGTAAGAGAAGCAATACACATGCGCATCTAAATCTATATACAGGCACGTATGCACGTATGCGGTCATATGTGCAAGGCATGTGTGTATGGTTATGTTCGTGTATGTACAGTTATATGTGTATAGTCTTGTATAAGAGTACAAAATGTATATGTTCCTATGTTTGAACATGAGGATTTACAAGTGCATATATATATATATATATATATATATATATATATATATACGTAGATATGTATGTGTGTATGTATATATATATGTATGTGTATGTATATGTATATGTATATTGTGTATGCCTATATGTATATGTGAGTGTGTATGTATATATATATATATATATATATATATATATGTATGTGTATATATGTATACATGTGCATAATATATGAAATGCATGTACAGGTGCATACATATATGAATGGACACTAATGTGTACTCACAAACATATATTCTCATACACATGTGCATCAATTATTTTGATACATAAAAAGGGGGATGGAAAGGATCTAAAAAAACTATCAACCCATAAACCTTTCAGTTACAAAATGTTCACAAAAGTCATCACAGCTCGCATCTCTGACAGTCTGGATTCTAACCATCCTAGAGAACAGGCAGGTTTCCGCAGTGGGTTCTCAACAGACCACATCCACACTCTCATCCAAATAAGACTAAAACAAATTAAAAAATATAGGTAACCCTTGTGTATGAGATTTAACTCTGTACAGATACCAGTCGTTCTAGAAGCTATTCGAAGACGTAGGGCGTAGGAGGTATATGGTAAAATATTGGAAGATATATATGAAGATGGGACAGCAACCATCAAGTTCCACACATAAATCGATAAAATACCGATTAAAAAGGGTGTTAGAGCGACACTATCTCACCAAAACTGTTTACTGCTTATTTACTTAATTAAGAAGGTAGAATGAGGGCATCAAAATAAGAGACGAATACCTAAACAGTCTGAGATTTGCAGATGATATTGTTCTCTTCAGTGAATCTGCAAATGAAATGCAGCAATTAATAACGAAGTGAATAGAGAAAGTCTGAAAGTTTGGCTTAAGATGAACAAGAAAAAGACTAAGACCATGCTCAACAGTAGAGTTCATTTCGAACAGATACATATACAAGGCGAAGCGCTAGAGGTAGTGGACAAGTAAATGTATCTAAGGCAACTCGTAGAGATAACCACATCTAGCGAAGAGGAAATATAGCGACGCATCAGCCTAGGATGGAGTGCCTTCGGCATACACAGTAGCATACTAAGAGGCTCCTTGCCATTAAGTCTAAAGAGAAAAGACTTTAATCAATGCGTCCTCCCAGTTATGACCTATGGATCAGAAGCATGGACCACAACCAAATTACTGGAGAAGAAACTAATAAGTGCCTAAAGAAGAGAGATCAGTGGAAAATATGGTTGTGACCATCAAAAAGAAAATATGGCAATGGGCAGATAGACTAAGAAAGTAACAGGCTAAGGTATAGATAACATGAAGAGGCCAAGGGCCAGACCAAAGATCAGATGGCGTGACGAAATAACGAAATATGGGGGACAAGACTGGAAACAAAAACCGCAAGACAAATATGGTTGGAAGAGATTCGGGGAGGACTACGTCCAGTAGTGGATTGGTTCGGGCTGCTGCTGCTGCTGATGATGATGATATACATACATATATATTCATGAACATTATTCATTGTGACGGATGTAGAAAAGTCATGAGTAAGAATGAGTATCTTTTGTATTTAAAAATCTGAATATCTGATTATTTTATGCATACACATATATAAACATTTATTATATATATAACCATATGTATGTCTTTTATACATTTGTATACATATATGTATGTATTTGTATACATTTGTATATATGTTATATATACATATATGTATTTATACATACCTACATATGCATAAATACATATATGTATATTCATATATATAATTATCTATGTATATATATATGTATATATTATGCTTATGTATGATTATATATATATTAATATACATAGATCAATTCATGTATATGTTTGTTTCTGTGTTTGTATATATTATATATGTGTGTATGTACTTACATGCATGCATGCATGTATACATATTTATGTAGATAGATATAAAGCTATATATATATATATGCATATTTATATATACATATCTGTATATACACATATATATCTGTATATGTCCATATATATCCATTTATATACATACGTATATATATACACACACATATAGATATTTATATATATACATATATATATATACATATAGATATGCATATATGCATGTGTATATAAATACATATACATACACATGCATGTATACACATACATTTATATGCGTGTCTCCACACACTTATATATATGCACACAAATACATATATATATATATATATATATATATATATATATATATATATATACGTATATCCATATATGTATGTATATATATCCATATATATATGTGCATATATTCTTATATATGTATTTATATATACATACATATACAGTTATATATATATACATACATACATACACACACATGCACACATACATGCATACATGGAAACACACATGCACACACGCTCACGCACAAACACACACACAAATATATATATATATGTACGGTATATAGTTTTGTTTATACACACACACACAACATGAACACAGACAGACATGCACGCACGCGCATGCACACACACACACACACACACACACACACACACACACACACACACACACACACACACACACTCACGCACACACATCTGTATATATGTATATATGTATGTATTATATATATATATATATATATATATTATATATATGTATATATGAAATATTGTATATATATGTATGTATTTATATATTTTATAGATATGTGTATATTTATATGTTTTATATATATGTATATATTTATATGTTATATATATGTATATGTATATATATTGATGCAAGCATGCATGTATAGATGAATATGTCTGTCTATACATCTTTAGCAATATTTCTGTAACTAGTTGCCCATGTGAATATGTATACATACGGAGATTGTGAATATAGAAGCGTTTCACCTGAATTACGATAGTAGTTGAATATAACATGATACTCAGTTAGTATAATTAGACGCGCACCGTTAAACTTATCTACAATAACCATTATTTGATTTTTAAAGATCCTTACTGCCATAGGGTTAATCTGGCCTTACAGAGGCTGTACCATTTACTAGGATATTGTGTTCGTACCACATCTAATTAAATATCAGAAGTGGTAACATATAAATTCTGGTTGGTTCAATCCACTGTTTAAATTAACAAATGAGGCCAGAACATCAGCAATATCTGTGATATAATTTCTAAAACGCCCTTCCGTAAATTGTCCTTAATTATTATTTTTATATTGACCGATGTACTATATGAAACCAGCAATATCATTTATGGAAGAGTGCCACTAACTGCCAAGGTTCGGTCGACAATCTGCGCCGACGAGTGCCCTAGAGCGGTATCGGGGCTGAGATCCGCACATCGGATATTGCAGGAGAGAATTATGCAAAGTTTAGGAGCTCAGGAGCAATAACACGCTTGAATAATTATTTGCCAGGACCTGGATGAAACTGATATTGCAGCTGCTATCACATTATTATATTTGCAATTGGAACATATATCTCACCGGATTTTTCCTTGCTAAAATGAATTATTTTTTACAAAAGAAAGTATGAGGCAAAAAGCCAAAGTTGATCATTATAACTTATGGGGAATAAGACGGTAAAATGTCTGTACAAGGGATACGGGTGTGTACACGTACATATATGCATGTGCGTATATACACATGTATTCGTGTCTTTGTGTGGAAATACAAACACACACGCACACGCACACACTCACGCATACACGCACATGCACACAAACACACATACACACACATACACACACATACCCATACCCATTCATACACATACACACAAAAATATGAATGTGCACACACATGCTTTATGCATGTGCTCCTCCGCGTGTATAATCACGCATGTACATATTATTGTGTTTGGGTGTACATGTACGAATATTGTGTATATAATTGTACATATATATGCATATATATGTGTGTGTGTGTGTGTATACATATGTATATATATACAGACATATATATAGTAATATACATATAATATATATATATATATATATATATATATATATATATTTATATTTCGTAGTGCCAAACCTAATCGGCCGAGGGAGCCTGCTGCATGGGCAACAACTTGCTCCTCACATTCTTTCGCCCAGGTATTGACTCCACCTATACGGGAGTAGGTAGAGACATCGACTGAAGGTGGCCGTTGATATATATATGTTTATATGCTCTCGTGTGTGTGTGTGTGTGTGTGTGTGTGTGTGTGTGTGTGTGTGTGTGTGTGTGAATGCATATGTATATATATATTCATACATATATATATATATATATATATATATATATATATATGGATATATGCATATATTTATTTATACATACATATATGTATATATGCATATATATACATACATATACATTAATATACATATATCTTTTTATCTATATGTGCATATATACATGTATATGTTAATGTATGTGTACATATCTACGCACACACACAATGTATATATATGGATATATATGTGTCTAATTATATACATATGGATATATATATGTGTATATGTATATATGTATGGATATATATGTGTTTATATGTATATATATAGATATGGATATATGTGTTTATATATATATATATATATACATGGATATTTATATATGCCTATATATACATATATATATACATACATAGTTATATATATAAAAACATATAGATATACATACAAACACACACACATAAATACATATATACATATATACGCATCATTTCCTCAAATCAAGTTTGGTAATTTTCCCCTTCGTCTTCTCCTCCATTTCTCCCTCGGTAGATTGTTCTGCTTCCAGTTCTTGCTTTTATTGTTGATAACTGCCCATGAACTCAGCATTACTCTAAACAGTACAATTTATAGCCTAATTAGCTCTAGCACTTCGAGATGATCAGGATAAATATATACATGCAACCCACGCATACGCATAGCCTTCCCTATGTATATACATATAGACAGGTGAATAGATAGATGTATATATACATATATGCAAATGCATACATATATTTATATATGCATATATATTGGTAAATATATGTATCTATATATGTATACATATATATATATGTATATATACATATGTATACATATGTGTGTTATGCATGTACGTCTGAAGGTAGGTAGGTTGGCTTGTATGTATGGGATACATATATGCATATAAGAAATAATTTTCAGTGGTCAGAGGAGAAGAAACTTGAAGAAAAAAATATAAAATGAAAAATATTTGAAGTTCCTGTCCTTGCGTAACCCGATGGGAATTCTTGAGTAGCAATATTCCTAGAGAGATAAAGAAAAAAATGTATGAGTTTCTCTTTCCCAACTGAACGATAACATATTTCTACTTTCTCAAGCATTCCCTTGATTAAACCGTCAATTAAAGGAGATCATAATTCTAACCTGAATAACCTCATTTTCCCTTTCGACCTGCCATAGGCTCAGGTTCTCTTGTCACTGTCTTCGATCGTGACTAGTCAGCAGATGTAATTCCAAGGTTAAGATAGATTAAACATGTGGAAACACACCCGCGCGCCCGTGCACATGCACACAAAGATAAAAAAGAAAACGGCCATAATAAGAAATAAAAATTAATTATAACGCTTCGAACTCTTCACGAGTTCCCCATGAAACGAATAATTAACCGAAATGGTTGATATATATACATATATATATGTATATATATGCATAGCTATATGCATATATGATGGAAATAGCTGCGATATCACAGTCCTTTCCACGAGGTCAGTGGCAGTGACAGTCGTTTGCGGAATGTTCACCTTTATACAGGTCGAGGCTTTCATGCCTATATGGGTCACAGTATGTCACCTTCTTTTTTGTTTCCTCCTTTTTTGTGTTTGTCATCCCCCAAAAAACTCCAATAGCAGAGACAGAGAGGAAGGTTATGGACGGTGAAGATAAGGAACGTTTGTTTGGCTTCGCTTTCTCTTTTCAAATATATAACACAACACACACATACGAGCTCACTACAGTTACGGAGAGGCGAGAAATAAATACCATTGTTGCTGTAGAATCAATCATCAACCCGAAAGAGATAGGGAAAGTCCAATTCGATGGCAGATTAATCGCTTAATTTCACCGAGTCGCTGTATATTGAGGGAATAAGTCATCACTAGTGTGCCCATTTTTTTCATTTAATGTTGGTAGATATATTTTTAAAATGAAATCCGAGATATGTTCCATAAATGCGCAGTACACGGAGATAACTCATTGGAAACTCATTTTTAGTAAAGAAAATGTCATCATCATATCTATTCTGAAATCAAACAGTGTTAGTCTGTTGCAGGAGTATAATTTTCTTCCAATTAATATGTAACATCACGTCCCCCATTCCCCACTTTTAAAAAAATGTCAGTAGAGCCATGGCATATATCAGAAGTAGTGTCAATGTCACTCCATTAAATATTAACTTTAATTGAAGCGATTTTTCCGTTGATATTCGATGGCATGATGACATTGATGCCCTACTTATGAAGCATGTTAACTTCATTTGATGGACCGGACTTTTGTTGGAAATAGTGACGCATCGTTTGAACAAATAGGAGGTGGTTGATAAGACAGGCTCGTTCTTCACTATGTAAGGATTGCTTTGGTTAAACATGAATAGTTGTTTATTGTTTACACATTTTCAACACATCTCCATAATTCTTTTTATTTTCTTGCAGTTAAACATGACTTATTTTTATGTTTTATATATATACATATATATATATATATATATATATATACATATATATATGTATATATATGCATAGCTATATGCATATATGTGTGTGTGCCTTTGCCGGTGCGTGTGCGAGGGAGTGTACGTGTGTGTGTACGTGTACGTGTGCGTCTATATGTCTCTATATATTTATAAATATATGTATAGATAGATTAAAATTCACACACATACACACTCAAAAATACAAACACATACAAATGCATATATATGTGTGTGTGTGTGTGTGTGTGTGTGTGTGTGTGTGTGTGTGTGTGTGTGTGTGTGTGTAACATACACAAAAGCCAAACCTTTTTCATAAGTTAATGTATATCAAAGGTATGAAGGATTTTGACGGTATCTGTAGCGAGTCGTTTGGATTTTTTTTAGTAAAAAAAAAAATAGTATTTTTTGCATGGAGTCGGACGAAAATATAGGTGTTCTGTGCTAGGAAAGTGAGAATGGAAATAGCTGCGATATCACAGTCCTTTCCACGAGGTCAGTGGCAGTGACAGTCGTTTGCGGAATGTTCACCTTTATACAGGTCGAGGCTTTCATGCCTATATGGGTCACAGTATGTCACCTTCTTTTTTGTTTCCTCCTTTTTTGTGTTTGTCATCCCCCAAAAAACTCCAATAGCAGAGACAGAGAGGAAGGTTATGGACGGTGAAGATAAGGAACGTTTGTTTGGCTTCGCTTTCTCTTTTCAAATATATAACACAACACACACATACGAGCTCACTACAGTTACGGAGAGGCGAGAAATAAATACCATTGTTGCTGTAGAATCAATCATCAACCCGAAAGAGATAGGGAAAGTCCAATTCGATGGCAGATTAATCGCTTAATTTCACCGAGTCGCTGTATATTGAGGGAATAAGTCATCACTAGTGTGCCCATTTTTTTCATTTAATGTTGGTAGATATATTTTTAAAATGAAATCCGAGATATGTTCCATAAATGCGCAGTACACGGAGATAACTCATTGGAAACTCATTTTTAGTAAAGAAAATGTCATCATCATATCTATTCTGAAATCAAACAGTGTTAGTCTGTTGCAGGAGTATAATTTTCTTCCAATTAATATGTAACATCACGTCCCCCATTCCCCACTTTTAAAAAAATGTCAGTAAAGCCATGGCATATATCAGAAGTAGTGTCAATGTCACTCCATTAAATATTAACTTTAATTGAAGCGATTTTTCCGTTGATATTCGATGGCATGATGACATTGATGCCCTACTTATGAAGCATGTTAACTTCATTTGATGGACCTGGACTTTTGTTGGAAATAGTGACGCATCGTTTGAACAAATAGGAGGTGGTTGATAAGACAGGCTCGTTCTTCACTATGTAAGGATTGCTTTGGTTAAACATGAATAGTTGTTTATTGTTTACACATTTTCAACACATCTCCATAATTCTTTTTATTTTCTTGCAGTTAAACATGACTTATTTTTATGTTTTTGATTAGGAAGCATTATCTTATCTTTATTTTATAGTTAGTAATGTAGACTTGCTTTGTCTCCTTACTTCATGATCTGAACCATTACGTACTGAAGGTATATTGTAAAATAGTCAATATCATATGCGTTTTCTAAATCATATTAGCACCATCATTGCTCACGTCATTGGGAAATCTATAGACAACGTCGCATGGCATTTACAGATTGATTGCATCATTGGCAATTATGGAAATGCTATATAATCTGATTTGAAATTCATGGTCTCTCTCAGCTTGATCGCATTTAGTAATTTGAATAGTCTTCCCTACAAATATCTTAATATCGTACGTTTTCTTTTACTTCGCGATTTTCACAGGATGAACATAATTCCGATAACTACCTGTTCTCGTTCTATGATTTTCCGATACATATATATATATATATATATATATATATATATATATATATATATATATATATGTGTGTGTGTGCACATACGCAAACACACACATATGTTATATATCCATAGCAACAAATTTAGAAAATGTATATGAGACTAAATATCTTCACAATACAAGATATGTATTTAACCGGGTTCGCATTTATCTTCGTCAGAAATACATTCATCAGTGAAACTACAGAGCAAATATGAGCTGACGAACTACCTGATGACCGTGACCTGTCATTCGATGCGTGTATATGTGCATAGTTGCGTGTATGTATGTATATATATGTGTATATTGACATGTATATATGTATATATATTCACACATACATACATATAGTATGTATGTATAGATTTCATCCTCATGAAAACACCTGGATTATATACCATACATTGAACACGGACATGTCTGTGAAACAAATAAACAGTTCTTAAGAGCATGCCGAACATACAATGTTGATCCCTTTTTGGGCCTAACAAAACGTATTCGTTTTTCAGGACAACTTTTAAGCCAGAGTGAAGGGTGTGGAATAATTCTAAGATAAACTCTAACGTTATGCAATTAAAAGGGTGTCAGAGTGGCAGAATCTACTTTTCATAAATTAGTGGGAAATCGGCGAGGGGGGAGGAGACAGATGCTGGAGGAAAATTTTTCATGTACTCGAATACTGGTCCTAATGTCGGTATTTTGAAGTATCACCTGTCTTTACGCTGTTTCGAATGGCGGTGCTTTTGTCTGTATTATGTCAATTTTCTGTTTTGTGTAAGCATTGTTTTGTCAATTTGTGTCTCTACAGACTGTTAATTAGTGTTGATGCTCATGTTGGCAGATGAGGCGATGTTTAGTAGTAAGTAATAGCAGGGGGGATTTTCCTCGGGAGATTCGGTAAAGCTACCACACTAAGAACGTTTGCACACTTGTCTTCCAAACCGTAAATATCTATAGGACGCCTGTGGCTCCTGTTTAAGACTTGGGAACCTAACTAATCATGTTGATGCACTAACTTCATGTACCAGATTGATTAGTTTGACAGAGTAAACAGAGTAGAAACAAAGACTATGTGTGAATAGTAGTAATGTTTATCTTAGCTTTGTATTAGTTGATTCCGCACTCGAGACTTTTTTGTTTTGATAATGAAATTGGCGGCCGATGGAGCAAAGTGGTATTGTTATATGAATTTCATCATTCTCTTGGAACATAAATCCAAATGTTGTGTATGCATATCTATGTATGTATGTATGCATGTATATATGTATGTATGTATGTATGTATGTATGTATATATATATTACAGTCCGTGTGCGTGGATTTATATGTGTATATTCATGTATATGTATATATTAGTGATTAACAAAGTAAGAAAGAATCGGGGAATGAAAGGGCATAGGTCAATAAAAAAGGAAAGCGGGGTAGCAATCAAAAGAGCAGAGAATAAAGAAAGATATCAAAGCTCCAAGGAATGAGATCAATTCTGACCCTCTTGCAGGCACCAGTATTGAGCCGGGCCTCCTCCTGTAGCAGCTGCCACAGTGACGTCATCACGCCTCCCTGTAGCAAATTCCATGACGTCACCGGTTCCTCCTGTTGCCGCCGGCTGTGACGTCACGTGGCATTTAAAGCTCCTCTCGCCGGAATCATTCGCGCATATACATACATACATGCGTACATAACATTACCTACTCATCATATATTTACATCTACCAA